>NW_004443964.1:19133099-19157803 GCF_000243295.1 Trichechus manatus latirostris
GATGTTTACCTGTGTTTTATTGACTATGCAAAGGCATTCGACTGTGTGGATCATAACAAATTATGGATAACATTGCAAAGAATGGAAATTCCAGAACACTTAATTTTGCTCATAAGGAACGTGTACCTAGACCAAGAGGCAGTCATTTGAACAGAACAAGGGGATACTGCATGGTTTAATGTCAGGAAAGGTATGCATCAGGGTTGTATTCTTTCACCATACTTATTCAGTCGGTATACTAAGCGAATAATCTGAGAAGCTGGCTTACATGAAGAAGAATAAGTCATCACAATTGGAGGAAGACACATTAACAACCTGCAATATGCAGATGACACAATCTTGCTTGCTGAAAGTAGAGTACTCGAAGTACTTACTGATGAAGATCAAAGACCACAGCCTTTATCATGGATTACACCTCAACATAAAGAAAAGAAAAATACTCACAACTGGACCAATAAACCACAACATGATAAACGGATCAAAGACTGAAGTTATCAAGTATTTCATTCTACTTGGATCCTCAACCAACACCCATGGAAGCAGCAGTCAAGAAATCAAACAATGCATTGCACTGGGCAAATCTGCTGTCAAAGACTTCTTTAAAGTATTAAAAAGCAAAGATGTCATCCTGAAGACTAAGGTGCCCCTGACCCAAGCCATGGTGTTTTCAATCACCTCATATGCATGCGAAAGAAGGACAATGAATAAGGAAGACCGAAGAAGAACGGATGCCTTTTGAATTATGGTGTTGGCAAAGAATACTGAATATATCATGGACTGCTAAAAGAATGAATAAGTCTGTCTTGGAAGAGGTACAACCAAAATGCTCCTTAGAAGCAAGAATGGCGAGACTATGTCTCACATACTTTGGCCATGTTATCAGGAGGGATCAGTCCCTGGAGAAGGACATCAGCTTGGTAAAGTAGGTTATCGAAAAAGAGGAAAACCCTCAATGAGATGGACTAGCACAGTGGCTGCAACAAAGGGCTCAAGCATAGCAACGATTGTGAGGATGGTGCAGAACCTGGCAGTGTTTCGTTCTGTTGTACACAGGGTTGCTATGAGTTGGAACCTACTCGACGGCACCTAACAACAACACAGAGAATGCGTAAAAATAAAATGATTAATAGGCTTGAGACAGAACTCTTTGAAGGATACTTGTTCAGTAGGAGAATTAGTCATTTTTCTTCTCCATCCTATTCTCGCAACCCCTGAAACCTTTATTCTGCTCCCTATGAATTCATTCATTGGTTAGAAAGTGGTCATGTGAGTTCATATGTGATGCTTAGAATCCAAAGAGGAGAACTGCAAAGGACTTTAAATTCATCCAAGAACTTTGGACTCATGAGAAAGAGACAGATTATATCCTCTCACACTTTACAACTTTACAAATGATTTTTATAACATTAGAAACACAAGTTTAGTAATTCTTATATACAAGTAGACAAACACAAACTCTTCTCTAAGACACAATGCTCACCATTAATAGGTAGGTTTTCCATTAGCCTTTCATATTCCTTTCCTTTGAGCTTGATCCCCATGTGTCCCAGAACAGCATCCAGATTGTTCGCATTAACCTTCCCTACTATAGAAACAAAAAGGAAAAGAATATAGGAAAAACACGTCTGTGTATGTATTTCTTAAATTTTCTGTTTTATTATAAAAAAGTTTTAAATGAAAGAGAAAATGTAATCTATATCTTTGTAATACGATTATTACTTTTTTGCCCCTTGCTTTAAAAATTTTTAAGATCATTTTAATATTACACACAGGAGTAATCTGTTATTTTTTAAAGCGTTTTCAACTTAAATTATACCCCACAACTTCAATAACACTCTGCACCTTGGTTTTGTCACTTAACATTGTAATAAAGGGTTATTGCTAAGCTATGTATAGCATCGGGCAAGATAACTAGGATATTGGAGCCCGTAAAAGCACTCAAAGGTCTAGACTTTTGAGAAAGAGCGCCATGCTAGTTTGATCTCCAGATTTGCTTTAGCTTGAATCTATCCCAGTGTCAGAGGAAGTACTAATTCTGATTGCTGTCCTTGGGCAACTGGGGACTTTCAAGCCTTGAGCACAGGGCTTCAAATTTTCTCTTGGTGTATGTGTGTGTTGTCATAAGCATGAGATTTAGTGAGCTTTTGATAATAACAGAACTTCTAACACTTGTATACTGCTTTACATTTACAAAGCACTTAAATTACGGATTTTATTCTTCACAACAATCCTGAGACAGAGGTAGGGTAAGATTTGTCCCATTTTATCATGAGAAAACTTTTTGGAAGACTTTGGGTCAGGGCTTCTGAATCTAAACCTTGTATCCCTTTCAAATATTGCTTTTTAATACAAGATTCTTAATTCCAGCTTAACATGTACCAAAAGCACAGAAACAGACAATTACAGAGTAGGAATTAGAACCTATTTCCTTGTCTTGGAGGCCAAATCTACAGAATAGTTTGAGGGGGGTGAGCAATGGGACTTGGAGAAAATCTACCTGACAAAGAGTAGGGAGCAGTTTTGTTGCCAAGAACCTCATCCAATTCACCAATGACACTTGATAATTTTGGTTTTGCAGTGCTGTTGACCCCCACGCATCTGTCAGTTTGTCATACTGTGGTGGCTTGCATGTTGCTGTGATGCTGGAAGCTATGCCACTGGTATTCAAATACCTGCAGGGTCACCCATGGTGGACAGGTATCAGCTGAGCTTCTAGACTAAGACAGACCAGGAAAAAGGACCTGGCAGTCTACTTCTGAAAAGAATTAGCTAGAGAAAACCTTATGAATAGCAGCAGAACATTGTTTGATATAGTGCTGGAAGATGAGTACCTCAGGTTGAAAGCCGCTCAAAATATAACTGGGGAGAGCTGCCTCCTCCAAGTGGAGTCAACTTTAATGATGTGGATGGAGTCAAGCTTTCAGGACCTTCATTTGCTGATGTGGCATGACTCAAGATGAGAAAAACAGCTGCAAACATCCATTAATAATTGGAATGTGGAATATACAAAGTATGAATCCAGGAAAATTGGAAATCATCAATAATGAAATGGAACATTGATATCCTAGGCATTGATATCCTAGGCATTAGTGTGCTGAAATGGACTGGTATTGGCCATTTTGAATCAGCCAATCATATAGTCTACTATGCTGGGAATGACAACTTGAAGAGGAATGTGTTGTATTCATCGTCAAAAAGAATATTTCAAGATGTATCCTGAAGTACAAGGCTGTCAGTGATAGGATAATATCCACCCTGGTATCGTAGTGGTTAAGTACTATGGCTGCTAACCAAAACGTCGACATTGGGAATCCCCCAGGTGCTCCTCGGAAACTCTCTGGGGCAGTTCTACTCTGTTGTATAGGGTCGGTATGAGTCAAAATCAACTCGACAGCAACAGGTTTGGTGTTGGACGAGGAAGACCAGTTAATATGAGTATTATTTAAATTTATACACCAACCACTAAGGCCAAAGATGAAGAAATTGAAGGTTTTTACCAACTTCTGCAGTCTGAAATTGATCAAACATGCAATCAGGATGCATTGGTAATTACTGGTGATTGGAATGCTAAAGTTAGAAACGAAGAAGAGGGATTGGTAGTTGGAAAATATGGCCTTGGTGATAGAAACTATGCTGGAGATTGCATGATAGAATTTTGCAGGACCAATGACTTCTTCATTGCAAATATCTTTTTTCAACAATATAAACGGTGACTATACACATGGACCTTGCCAGATGGAATACACAGGAATCAAATCAACTACATCCGTGGAAAGAGATGATGGAAAAGCTCAATATCATCAGTCAGAACAAGGCCAGGGGCCAACTGGAACAGAACATTAATTGCTCATATGTAAGTTCAAGCTGAAGTTGAAGAAAATTAGACAAGTCCACGAGAACCATAGTACGACCTTGAGTATCTCCCACCTCAACTTAAAGACTATCTCAAGAATAGATTTAACACATTGAACACTAATGACCAAAGACCAGACGAGTTGTGGAATGCTATCAAGGACATCATACATGAAGAAAGCAAGAGGTCATTAAAAAGATAAGAAAGGAAGAAAAGACCAAAATGGATGTCAGAAGAGACTCTGAAACTGTCTTGAACGTTGAGTAGCTAAAGCAAAAGGAAGATATCATGAAGTAAAAGAGCTGAACAGAAGCTTTTAAAGGGCGGCTCGAGAAGACAAAGTATTATAATGAAATGTGTAAAGACCTGGAGATAGAAAACCAAAATGGAAGAACATGCTTGGCATTTCTCAAGCTGAAAGAACTGAAGAAAAAGTTCAAGCCTCATGTTGCAATACTGAAGAATTCTATGGGGAAAATATTAAACAATGCAGAAAACATCAGAAGAAGATGGAAAGAATACACGGAGTCACTGTACCAAAAATAATTCGGTCAATGCTCAACCATTTCAGGGGGTACAGAAGACAACATGGAATGAGGGATATCATTGTTGACGTCAGATAGATCCTGGCTGAAAGCAGAGAATACCAGAAAGATGTTTACCTGTGTTTTATTGACTATGCAAAGGCATTCAACTGTGAGGATCCATAAAAAATTATGGATAACACTGCAAAGAATGGGAATTCCAGAAAACTTAATTGTGCTCATGAGGAACCTGAACATAGATCAAGAGGCAGTCGTTTGAACAGAACAAGGGGATACTGCATGTTTTAACGTCAGAAAAGGTGTGCGTCAGGGTTGTATCCTTTCACCATACCTATTCAGTCTGTATGCTGAGCAAATAATCCAAAAACCTGGACTATATGAAGAAGAACGGGGCATCGGGATTGGAGGAAGACTCATTAACAACCTGCAATATGCAGATGACACAACCTTGCTTGCTGAAAGTGAAGAGGACTTGAAACACTTACGGATGAAGATCAAAGACCACAGCCTTCAGTATGGATTACACCTCAACATAAAGAAAAGAAAAGTCCTCACAACTGGACCAATAATCAACATTATGACAAACAGAGAAAAGATTGAAGTTGTGGTTTCATTTTACTCAGATCCACAATCAACACCCATGGAAGCGGCAGTCAAAAAATCAAACGACGCATTGCATTGGACAAATCCACTGCCAAAGACCTCTTTAAAGTGTTGAAAAGCAAAGATGTCACCTTGAAGACTAAATTACGCCTGACCCAAGCCATGGTGTTTTCAATCGCCTCATATGCATGCGAAAGCTGGACAATGAATAAGGAAGACCAAAGAAGAATTGGCGCCTTTAATTTGTCATGCTGGTGAAGAATACTGAGTATACCACGGACTGCCAAAGGACAAACTAAAATGTCGTGGAAGAAGTACAACCAGAATGCTCCTTAGAAGCTAGGATCGTGAGATTTCATCTCACATACTTTGGACATGTTATCAGGAAGGATCAGTTCCTGGAGAAAAACATCATGCTTGGTAAAGTAGAGGGTAGTGAAAAAAGAGGAAGACCATCAATGAGATAGACTGACACAGTTGCCGCAAAACTGGGCTCAAACACAGCAACAACTGTGAGGATGGCGCAGGACCAGGCAGTATTTCGTTCTGTTGTATATAGGGTTGCTATGAGTCGGAACCAACTTGACACCTAACAACTGTTGAAATAATGTTCAGAAGTATAGTTTATGATGTTTGAAGATTATAAAGAATTTATTTTCATTTAAAAATAGGAATATAAAAGCAAACCTACATATCACCTAGGATAATGATAAAAATAACTTTACCAAAACATCCTATAAAGTTGACACAATAGTGGTGGGTTGACATTATATGTTAAGCAAAGTTTTCTGCAGCAATTACCATAATATCTAACAATTATTGAGTGGTTACTATGTTATAGATATTGTCCTAAGCAATTTACACATATCAGCAGTTTGATTGTCACAATAACCCTAGGTGGTTTGAAATTTTACTGTCCTCGTTTTACAAATAAGAAAACTCAGACAATGAGGGATTAAGTAACTTTCCATAGTCACCAGTAAGTAGGAGAGGCCATCTGGCTTCAAAGCCCATTAACCTTCAGCTACTTCACTAACAAAAAGCCATCTTTCAAAATAGGAGGCCCAGGGCGCAGAAAAGATAAGCAGAACTTCACTTGGGAAAAAAGAAAAGAACAGGCCTCTCCCGCCCCAGCTTGAGTAGGGGGACTAACAACTTAAGCTTCTGATCATCAATGCCTATCCTGTATTAATATACTCAACAGAATGGATAAAGCATTAAAAACAAACAAACACTCACTCAACAGAACAGAAACAGCAGAGAGGAAGAATTAAAGTGCGGCAGCACCATGGACAGCATTTACCACATTGTTCACACACCGCTCCAGACTGCTACTCTTCCCAAGGGTCTAAGAATGTCAGCAGGCAGAATTCCACCCTGAGGAGACTTATTTCACCAGGTGTCCCTTCCCTACTTTCTCCCTACTTACTTTCTGTTCTTGCTCTAAGAACTGAGAAGAGTCAGAAGAAGTAAAGCAGCTCACAAGCCTATTCCTTTGTTTTATGTTTACTATTAAACTGCCTTCGACAACCACAAAAAATACTTAAGATGAAACCTAAAGAATTAGTAAGTGAAATTTAATGCAAAATATTTGTATATAAGTAGGACTTTGATGCAGTTTAGTCAATTCTCAGTAAAACTGGTCACTTTTCATTATTTGCTTTGTTAAGTTTTCAAATGAATTTTTGTAGGTAAACTTTAGAAATATTCAGGAGAATATGGACTCTTTCCAAAGGTATATTACAAGTTGTTCTGTAAAATACTTATGTAATGTAAGGTATTAAATTGGGAATGTAGACAGAAGCGTAACATTAGTAACACACACACACATATAAATGTTAACTTTGGGAATTTCAGGCTTACCTGCCTTCGAGTTTCTTACCTTGGAGAGACTTTACAGTATCCAATAAATTCTTCTGAAATACCTTTCCAGCATCTGTAAAAATAAAGGTACAGTACATATATTCTCAAAGTTATGGGTTAACCTCAACAAGGTAGTTTAGAACATTTTTTTTATGATTTGCCTAAGAAATTTATTCTATCTCCCCATCAAGCAAAACTGAGACCAGAGAAAGAAAAGTCTAAATATGACAAATCTATTTTGGCAGCTGAGGCAACAGTTAAGGGGACTTTACTATCTGGAAACATTCCCTTATCTCATTTCCCCTTTTTATTCTCTGACTTGTCTTTCCTTTCATTTTACTAGACTCTCACTCTCCACAGTTTCGTTCCTTTTCCTGTTTATTATTCAGACCTTTCAGTGGCCTACATGAGTAATAGTAAGACATTTTCTTAGGTCCTGACCTGATATCAATACTTGGTGGCTCTCCAATGAACTTACATTTTTAAAATCATTTTCAGCAAGTTTAAGAAGAAACATGTAAGTAAAATTTAAAACTTTTTATACAGGGCTGAAAATCAACCTCCCTGGGAGGCCTTAGTGTCACCTCTATGGCTCACCATCAACTGGCAGAGTTTTTTGCAGCTTTTTAAGCTCCTGTTCTGTGAGCTGGATCCCCATATTTCCCAGAACTTTCTCCAAGTCACTGGCATCAACTTTTTTTCCTTTCAAAAGACAGAAATGTTTTAATAAAATTCAGAAAACTCTAATGGCTCCCAACAATGGTGAAAAATTCATTTTTGCCTAAACTATATGATACTTTATTTGAGAAAGCGTAAGAACAGAAGGAGAAACATTCAGCTTTACAGAGTTAAGAAAAAGCCACAAATAAAACATAGTCCATTAATTTTTATAAAAGGAAGACTCTGCTGAATATAAGATAACACAGCAGAGAACAAATTTGGGGTCATAATTGGCCAATGAATTAAATAAGGTAATAGAGATGGAAAAATTTATACATTCTTCCAACAATTACTGGAATTACCTTTTTAATATGAATATTATAATATTTTCTACACAATTATAATATTTTTATCTTAACAAAGTTTTTCTAATTTACTAAGCAAATCTTAATTTGAAGTCCTTAGATAATGGTAAAGAGAACTATCTTGCTCTGTTTAAAAATACATCAGAATGTTAGATAATGCAAACTGAAGCTGTAGGGATTAAAAGGAAGTATTTTATCACAAATGTGTAAAGAGCTAAAATGTACAAGTCTGTTTATATTGAAAAAATGCCATTGAAAAACATAATACAGTATAAACATGAAGCTCCCATTTTAAGTAATTTATTACTCACCAGTAAAAGCTTTCAATCCTTCCATTAACATTTTCATATCAACTTTCCCATTAACTGTAAGGAAAACATGTAAATCAAATATTGAAATGATACTGACACACAGATATAATGTGAAATCACCAATATTTATTCATGGAATTTCATTTTCACCCCCTTCAAAAATATTTTTACACGTTAAGGAAAAAAAACTATAAATATGACTCATTTCAACAGATTCAGGGCAATGAAATCATATTTATAGCAATATGTCTGTTTCAACAACGCACCTTGATTTATCGATCATTCTTTTATTATCAGAGTTTTCAGATTCAGGTCTCTTCTTTTCATGGAACTTTTATTTGTTTTTTAGCTTTTTTTTTTTTTTTTTTGCTTTTTTATAAGTGTTTGCATTTTAGGCTGATTTTCAACATTTTTTTCCACCAAACTTAGAACGCGTTTCCTTTCCAGGGGCATCATTGCTAAAGAACGTTTTCCAAGTTTCCCCGGCACGGCTCTTGCTTAAATGTAAACATATATCGCTTTATCAACGGATTGCTAGAATTACGTACATAGCACGTAGAGAATGCCCTATCTCTTCTGCCTGTACGTGTTTGTTTTGTTTTGTTTTATAATTTAGATTCGTTGTAGTTGTTGAGTGCACATTTTGTATTTATGTCTAACTGATTCAAAACAACACACACACCCTGCCACAGAAAACACAAATTGTGTTGTTATGTGTGTCTGTGAAGAAGGAAATTCTCCTCCAAACTCGGCTCCAACTGTGGACTTTAGTGTTGACTATTCCTTCTTGTTGTTGTTGTTAGTTGCCTTCCAGTGGATTCCAACTCATGGCAAACACCATGTGTGTTAGGGTAGAACTGTGCTCCGTGGGGTTTTCAAGGCTGTGACCTTTCAGAAGCAGATCGCCAGGACTTTCTTCGGTTTTTAAGCTTTTTAACAGTAAAGAACCAACTATCCATTTTGTTCAGTCCCAAAAGAGTAAGATTTAAATTTAGTAAACTATTCTATACTGTTTAAATTGGATTTTTGAAACTGTCATCTACTCAATATTTCCCTGCCATTTTCACTGGCCTAAAAAACCAAAAATTCCAAACCAGTTGCTGTTGAGTTAATTTAGACTCAGAGTAGAAGTGCAATCCATAGCATTTTCATTGGCATTTTGGAAGCAGATTGCCAGGCTTTCTTCCAAGGCACCTCTAGGTGGGTTCAAACCACCAACCTTTCAGTTAGTAGTTGAGGGCTTAACTATTTGCACCACCCAGGAACTTGATTTCATTGACTTAGGTAGTGTTATGTAGTGTTATTTATTCCCTTGTATTGCATAACTAAATTATTGATCATTTTGCAGCCTGGGAATAGCCCTTATATAATGGAATTTAGTGCAATAATGTCAGAATGTATGCAACTGCATAAGTAGAGAGAAGATTCTGCACATTCTGGCCTGCATGTTTTATGGCCCTTGGCTCTCATGGTAGCTGATGGAAATCTGCCAGTGTCTACGATGTAGGGAATATATCCCAGAGCTCTCATTCCTCCCTGTCTCCTTTTCTTCTTCTTGTCTGTGTAAGTGGATGAGAGGAGGATAACATTTGAATAATTTTCCACCTTTGGCAATGTTTATTTTCTCTCTTTTTATTTCTCTAGTTTTAAGTTTCTTCCATTTTATGTTTTCTCTGTGAACTTTCCTGTACAAATTGTCTCTAAATCTTCAGGGGTCTAATAGGAAATATGATCATATTCTAAATATTAGTGAATCTGGAAAATTGCTGAAATGTAATTTTTAAAATATCAAGGGACAAAATTAATTTACTGCCAGCCTAGATTCTTCTCTAAGTTTTTCTAAATATATATTAGTGTAAAATAAGCATTTTTGGAGGTTCTTATATAGAAGCCGAGATTCTCAGATTGTCCTGAGCAACTTAAATATGTCTTTGCTGCTTACCATCAACTGGTAAGTTTTGCTTAATGTCACTAATTTCCTTTTCTGTGAGATTCACCTCCATGTTTTGCAAAACAGTGTCCAGTTTACTGACATCAACAACCCCACCTTGGGAAAAAGAGAGATATATGAGAAAAACCTAATTATTATATATTAACAAAAGGTATTTTTCCAGCGAATTATGATTATTATGTTGCATGATGACTAAGACCCAATGAGGTCTGTTCAAGTATACCAAGAATGTCAATAACAAGAGTTAGAAATAGAATATCTTCTCTCTATCTGGTTTTTGATAGCCAGCCAATTGAGCAGCTACTTAGCAATTTATCGTAAAGGAAAATATAAATCTAAGCTTTTAACCAATAAGTAGTGTTTGCTTTTGTTTTCTCAATTTCTCAGTTGCATGTCTCAACTTTACTGAAATGTCTAATCAGCTTTGATTTCTACCATTTTTGTAAAAAGTGCTGGCATAAACTCTGATTATTTTCTTCCCTGACGAAACCTGGAAAATCTCAAGGGTATAGGACTACCCTCCATGACAACTCACAGGATTGTCTGCTAAAATAAATTCAGATCTACAGAAGGAACATATACATGGTATCAGTATATAGTCAAGATGGCAGGAATAACAATTTAATGATTAGAAAATTGTATAAATATAAAACATGAAGATCTCACATTCATCTACCATGCCCTTATGCACTTCACTCACCTTTAAGGGATTTCACACCATCCATCAATCTCTTCTGAGAGACCTTTCCATTAGCTGTAAGAAAAGCACAAATCAAGTCACAGAAGGGATGTAGAAATTCATTAAGTCATTTTAAAAGCCATAATTTCAGAAAGACAAGACTTAATGATTTTCCCTATAGAAGTGATCACAAAATTATAGAGTGAAAAAAGTTCTTAATGTGGCCTCTCTACCAACTCAATGGCCCCATACCTCTTAACTTGCCATGTCTTCTTCTCTCTAATTGATTTCTCCTCTTTTAGTTCACACCTATTCAATTTATTTTCTCATACCTCCCAGCTTAGTCTCAGGGAAGCCTTCTCATTGGTTTCAAAAGAAAGAAAAGACATTTCCTTGTCCTGATTGACAGCAGATTATTTCCAAACTAAAAATTAAATAACACAGTTGGGCTTTTTTTTTTAAAGTAGAACTATAAGAAATTCATTCCAAAATTTTTTGGAAAGCCTTTCTTTTTTTAATGGCTATCAAATGAATCTAAATTATGGAAGTTTTCACAAAAACGTGTACAACTCTAAATTCTTCTAAATGCTATAACATTATTTGAAATGCTTACAATCAACTGGCAGATTGTTCATCAGCTCCAGTCTTCCTTTAGGTGTGAGCTCTATCCCCATATTTTCCAGAATACTTTTAATATCATTAACATCAACCTTTTCTCCTTGAAAATGTAGAAATATAGGTAGATGAAAATTATAAGAATAATCTAAGAATGCTAAATATTAAAAAAATACACACACAGGATTTAATAATCTCCCATTAATGATATCATTTAATAATATTATAGTAGGTGATCCAATTTATTTTTTAAACATTCTTTTATTTATGACATCACTTATATTTTTATTTATTTCATCATTAATGTTGTTATCCAAGATTATGCTGTTTATGCAGTCATGCATGAGGCAAAAACTCCAAAGAGCAAAGAAAATGTCAACATAGTCTAAAGCCAAACCCTAGAAAGTTAGATACAAATATTTCCACAATACAAATTTTAAAGGGAATTTACAAGAATGATGTGAAAAACTCATTAAATTAAAACTGAAAAAACAAACAAACAAACAAACCCAGTGCTGTTAAGTCGATTCCAACTCATAGCAACCCTACAGGACAGAGTAGAAGTGCCCCACAGGGTTTCAAGGGGCGTCTGGTGGATTTGAAGTGCCAACCTTTTGGTTAGCAGCCGTAGCTCTTAACCACTACACCACCAGGTTTCCATAAATCAAGGTAAAGAAATAGGATCTTAGATTCATAGTATTTTCTCACTAATCTGTAACAGCTTTTACTATATCCACAAATTTATAGAGATCAGTCTTCTTTTCAACTACAAGAAAAGTCATAATTGAGAGATAGATAATGAAAAAGTCTCATAGAAAGGTATTAGTTAAATTTGGAAATAAGATCTATCTATATACCTACCAAAAAACAAACCAACCAACCAACCTATAGCTAACTATTATTTGATGATAAAACATTAAATTCCTTTCCCCTAAGATTAGGAACAAAGATTGTTCACTAACACCTCTTCCATTCAACATTGTACTAGCCAGTGCAATAGCGAAAGAACATTTTTTGAAAAGGAAGAGGTAGAAATATTTTCAGATGACATGATTGTGTAGGTAGAAATCCTATGGAATCTAAAAAAAACTACTTGAACTAATAAGTGAGTTTAATCAGGTTGTGGTATACAAGATCATGATAAAAATCAGTTGTATTTCTATATACTAGCAATAAACATCAACACCCATCTGTCAGTTTGTCATACTGTGCTGGCTTGTGTGTTGCTATGATGCTGGAAGCTATGCCACTGGTATTTCAAATACTAGCAGGGTCCCTCATGGTGGACAGGTTTCAGTGGAGCTTACAGACTAAGACAGACTAGAAACAAAGGGCTGGTGATCTATTTCTGAAAATCATCTAATGAAAACCCTATGGATCACAACAGGACACTATCTGATGTAGTGCTGGAAGATAAGCCCTCTAAGATGGAACATACCAACAATCGTGAGGATTCCCACTTCCCCCAGGATGCTGTCCAAATTACTCACATTAACCTGCCCTCCTTAGGAAAGCAATTAGGATGGAAAATGAGAAAAATGGAATGTTTCCAAAATATTAAAAATACATTCATTTATGCATACTGTTAGTTCAATAAGCATGTGTTACTGACAAAAAAAGGGAGAAAATGAAATTCATGTCTTTGTATTATCATTTAACATTGTTAAGAGGACCATGAAGACTTTAATTTGACTTTTTTAATTGTTCAGAAAGATTCAATAGGATTAACTAGCTGCAAAAGACCTCTTTAAACTGTTGAAAAGCAAAGACATCACTTTGAGGACTCAGGTGTGCCTGACCCAAGCCATAGTTTTTTTAATCACTTCATATGCATGGGAAAGCTGAACAATGAATAAGGAAGTCCGAAGAAAAACTGATGTACTTGTATTATGGCGTTGGCAAAGAATATTGAATACACCATGGACTTCCAGGATAACAAACAAATCTACCTTGGAAGAATTACAGCCAGAATGCTCCTTGGAAGTGAAGATGGTGAGACTTCAACTCATGTACTTTGGACATGTTATCAGGAGGGATCAGTCCCTGGAGAAGGACATCATGCTTGGTAAAGTAGAGAGTCAGCAAAAAAGAGGAAGACCCTTAACGAAATGGACTAACACAGTGGCTGCAACAACGGGCTCAAGCATAACAATGATTGTGAGGATGGCACACGACCGGGCAGTGTTTCGTTCTGTTGCATACAGGGTCACTATGAGTTGGAACTGACTCAACAGCACACAACAATAACAAATTTACTTTTACCTTATTTTGAGAACAACCTGAGATAGTAAAATGTCCCTAAATAAGGTGATTTAGCACCTAGAGCCAGAGACAATAGATCTCATCCTTTCAAACAATAACAAGGAACCATTTTCGTTTGCCTGAAGTTCCAGATTTTTTTCTGCGGAGTAATTGCTAATCCTTCACTTCAGTGTTTGCTGTGGATACTTAGATTTGAATTTGCAGTTTAAAATTGTTTCATCTTATTTCCACTCTCCATTTCTCCAATTTGTTATCTTTTTCCTGACTCTTCTCTCGCCTTTCATAGTCATTGTCAACCTTGGCACTACTTACGATTTACGGTAAAGAAGTTGCTAATATAATAAAGTTTTTGAGACAGCAATTATTTATTTACAGATGTGTTCTTCTGTGAGTGTCTAAAACATCTTGTTAGTGTCAAAGGAGCAGCTTTAGAGATTCTTTTTATCAGTTCATAGCCCAAGACCCCTTGAGTGACTCAATGCTATATTAAATGCTCAGTATTAATTTGCAGACTTTGTTTCAGATCATAAAGTTCCTTTGCTATGAGATTCAATCTCCTGTTATCCAGAAGTGTGGATAATTTGTTGATATCAATCATCCTCCCCTTAAAAAATCGAGAGGAATGAGACTAAAATTTAGTGATTCTCAAATGTTACTAAACTTGTTAATTCCTATGTATTATGACTATCAGTTTTATTAGCACAAAGACCATGGTCAAATAAATTCTGTTCGAATGTTTAAAAGATGTTCAACAATATAGCTAGAATAAAATTTCTTCCCTTGACCAGTCCACACTGCAGAAGGTTTAAAAGAGTATTGATTAACCGCTTAGGAAAATACAGCTTTGGGGATGACAGATTTAATACTTCTATCCAATAAGTATGATGTTTTTGTTGATTCTACATCCAGAGAAATTATTCTTTGAGTAAATTTTTTAACAACTACTAACTTTTTGTTCACTAATCACTCTTCAGACTAGCCTCAGCTTATTTTCTTCTTTGTTAGAGATTTCAATAAATTATGAAACTTGCCCCCTAAGATATAACATAGGAAATGATCTACAAAAGTATAAATAGATTAAAAGAAGCATAAATATGCCATCAGAATATTTGAAAGGTGGCAGGGATCAAAACTTAATGTCTATGTCTTTCACACATTTTTAAAGGCCTTCATGCCATCCACCATCCATCAGCCTATTCTGACAGATTTTTCCATCAGCTGTAAGAAAGATACAAATCAAGTCTCCCTGAAGTGATATGAAGATTCATTAAGGGAGTACAAAAGCCATGATATCACAAAGTCAGATTTTATCTTTCCCTACAAGTTACAAATCTACTCTCAATAATTTAGAAAAAAAAAAATGAAACGGAGAAAATTCTTAATGAGGCTACTCCTTTCATTCATTGGTACCTAACGCAGTTATTGCTGGGGCTCAGCATGCTGAAACACCCTCTCCTCTATTTCTCCTTTATAATTTCTCATTTCTATCCATCATAATACTTTTCCATGCCTTTCTTTTCCCCTTAATTCTCATTTTAAACTTTGGAAGTCTCAATGGATTCAGTAATAATAGCCAGCATTTCTCATCTGTGGTAGCAAGATTTCTGACTAAAGAGTCAACCAATTCCCAAACAAAAAATGAGATGGCCCATTTGGGATTTCTTCTTAAAATAGTAATATCTTCTAAAAGTTGTTTGGGATAGTATTTATTTTTGACTTAGGAAATGGGATTGTTACAGAAGTTCTTATAATTATGTTTATATGTTTAAGGTTATTAAATAAACATACAATAAGTTCCTTTGAAGGGATGGACATGTAATAAGTACATTGTCTTTGAGATGCTCACCATCAACTGGCAGACTGTTCATCAACACCCAGTGTTCCTTATCTGTTAGTTCTATCCTCATGTTTCCCAGAACTTTTTCCATGTCATTGACATCGACGTCTCCCCCTTCAAAGCAAAAGAAATGGAAACTTTTGGGAATCTTGTGAATAATGTCATGATTCCATACAATAATTTAAAAAATTAATTTATGCAGCATTACATCTAACTGCTGGATGAACAGAGACCTGACCTACCAAACAGAACACTGGGCCTTCAGATAAAAAAAAAAAAAAAACCTTCTCCTTAGTTCTACCGTAATTTCTCAATGATGGGTAAGGCAACAGAGTATACAATTATGAGTATATAATTTACAGTAAATTAGGATGATATAAATTGCAGATCCAAATAATTTTATGAGTTGGTACTTGTTTTACTTTGAGATCACATCTAATTTTACCAAAACTTTCCTTCACCATTTACTGTGCTGAACTAAAATTTAGCTTTCCCACCACAGGATAAAATATATTAATTATTGGCAAGGATTCCAGATAATAAAGTTGGAAATAAAAGAGCACAATGAAGTTTTATTGCTAAGAATGTCAACAGTCCAATATCTAACTCTAGGCATTTATACACAAATATTTCATTCAGTTCTGCTGCAAAAGACCTCTTTAAAGTGTCAAAAAGCAAAGTCACTTTAAGGACTAAGGTGTGCCTGACTCAAGCCATAGTTTTTTCAATCACCTCATAGGCATGTGAAACCTGGACAATGAATAAGGAAAACCGAAGAAGAACTGACACCTTTTGAATTATGGTATTGGTGAAGAATATTGAATATACCATGGACTGCCAGAAGAATGAACAAATCTGTCTTGGAAGAAGTACTGATCCTTAGAATCAGGGATGGTGAGACTTCATCTCATATACTTTGGATACGTTATCAGGATGGATCAGTCCCTGGAGAAGGACATCAAGCTTGGTAAAGTAGAGGGTCAGCGAAAATGGAAAATCTTCAATGAGATGGATTGATACAGTGGCTGCAACAATGGGCTCAAGCATAACAACAATCATGAGGATGGCACAGGACTGGGCAGTGTTCTGTTCTGTTGTACATAGGGTGTCTATATGAGTCAGAACCCGCTTGACAGCACCTAACAACAACAACAAAAAGCGGGCATATAATGGATTTTAAAAGCCCATAACAAGCACGATGTGGAAACAGCACTACATGATAGTTTAGTGGAAAGAATTAGGTTCTTAGATATATAGAAGCGTCTTATCTACTCACCTGTAACAGCTTTTACTCTATCCATTAAGACACTGACATCAACCTTCCCATCAGCTATAAGAAAAGAATCAGAATTCAGAAAATGATACACTTTTAGAATAAAAACATAAAGTTTCTATACTGTGAAACAAACTCCTGGCAAAGTCCATTATTTCTACTACTTTATTTGAGTACCTTTTCAGTTTGGAGCCCTGGTTAAGAGCTCGGCTGCTAACCAAAAGGTCGGCAGTTCGAATCCACTAGCTTTTCCTCAGAAACCTTGTAGGGCAGTTCTACTCGGTCCTGTATGGTCACTATGAGTCAGAATCGACTCGACAACACTGGGTTTGGTTTTGGTTTTTTTCTAATATACTATAATTTCCGGCTTTCTGAGATTCTTTCTATATTAGTAAGATGGACTGTGTGTCAGCAAGATGGAATAAAAAAACATTTTGTGATTCTGCATTACTTAAACACTACAGGACAATTTATGCTGTACATGTTTCTCTGGGCACTCTTACTTTGGAGACACAAAACTTGTACAGGCAGCACTGGGAAAAGAAGTGAAGACCATAATGCTCATCTCACATCTTTTGCTAATATACTTTCCCACATTCTTTTCAACCACTATGTTCATTTCACAATGGCTGATGACTATTACTCCACATTTACAGCATTAACAGTTCTTTATTACTCTACACAATTCTCATATTTTTCTTGTTATTTTCTGCTCATTTCAGTTCATCTCTTGATTCATCTTTCCACACTCATTCATTCTCCTGAGAATAAAATATATAAATCACTCACCATCAACTGATAGATCTGGAATTAGATCATTAAGTTCCTCAGTTGTGAGTTTGCTTGCCATGTTTCCAAGGACAGTGTCAAGGTCGTGAACATCAACTTTCAACCCTACAAAAGGGAAAGACACAAGGAAGTTGAAATTAAAGTCAAAATACATATTAATTCTTAGGCATCATAATTATCAAATCCATCATAAATAAAAGAGCCCAAGGGCATTTAAGTGTTTAAAGGGGGCCATTAATCGACTAAAATTAATCTATTTGTTTACATCTACTCTTGAAGATAAGCCCACATACCACAAAATGTTGAAAGACAGTTAAGAAACCACTCAGGATGATTACAGCAGTGAAACAGAAAATCTAACAGTTTTTAATACAAATATTTGATACAAATAAGTAGGATTCAGTTTGGTCACTGTATTTCAAGATTACACTAGCCTCCCTAATGGTCAGTTCTTTCTTCAAATTTTGTTATCTAGGCCTATATTTTATTATTTCTACAGCCAACATTGAAATAAAACTAACATATCAAGAACATATTTAAAAAATAAAACAGATTATTCCATAAATATAAATATGTGTATGTATTATAATTAATTATGGAAATGTATATGAGAATGGCAGCAAGAAAAATCTAATGACAAGGAAAAATCATAAAAGATAGTACCAAGTATTAGCAAGGATGTGAAGCGGCTAGAACTTCCATACACAGTTGGAAAATAAAATGTTACAACTACTTTGGAAAACTGATTGACAATATCTAATAAAATATCCTTATAACACAGCAATTTCATTTCTAGGTATATATCCACAAGTTCATTAAAGGCATGGGAAAGAATATTCATAGAAGTATTGTTTGTAACCACCTCAACCTAGAAATACACTTTGATGGTAGCACGGGTAAATACACTATGGGATATTTTTACAATGGAATATTTCACAGCAATGTATTCAGGTTACAACGAATTAATTAGAAATCATCCCACATACCAAAACAGGTTTCCCAAAGACCTCTAGTTGATTATAGTTTAGTAGGCATTATATGTATTTTAAACATATAAAATGCCAGGTCTTTATAATATACAGCAATGAAAATTAATAAACTATTTCTACATGTAACAATATGGACAAATCTCAGAGAATAACATATAAATGATGTTAAGTGAGAGAAGTCAGACATAATAGAATACAGACTGTATGGTTTCATTTGTAAAGTAATAGTACATGTGGTGGGTGATAGGAAACAGAGGAATCACGAATGAACCCCATATGTTTAGGTGACCAAATGGATAGTGGAAGCAGAAATAAGTAGAAAAAAGAGGACTAAGAGACTGTTTAGGCAGGGAAATAATGAGTTCAGTTTTAAATATGTTGAGAAAAAAGATGCCTCCTGTAATATACCCAAGTATAAATGTCTAACAGGCATTTGGATATACCAATCTGAAGTCCAGGAGAGAGGTCTGAATTGAGATACAGATTTGAAATTCATTGGCATGTAGGTGATAGGCAAAACCATATCGATGACAAACTAGAGACAGTATGTTAAATGAAAATCAGAAAGGAATGAGAAGACCCAGAAGGGTGGAACAACAAGAAGAAGCCAACAGAACAGAGTTTTAAGAAGGTCAGAATCATCACCAATATCAAAGACAGCAGAGAGCTCCAAAAAGAAACAGGCTGAATAATGTAGAATCCATTTGGCAAAGAGCAAGTTACTAGAGTCCATAGAAAAGTTTCAGAAGTGTTGTGGGGCTGAGTTAGAGGGAACGAATGAATGGGAAATGTGGAAAGGATATACACTGACTTTATTCCACTCTTCCTTTTCTGTCCTTTCATTCTGCTTCCTGAACATTCACAGATATGAGAGATGGTCCTGGAAGCACTCTAGTTAAATACTTTATATTCTATATGGATTCGGAAAATGTTCTTACTATAGGACTGGATTTGTTTTCTGAGATTTTGCAAGATTTTTATTATCACAAAAGTAATCTGGTTTCAGATATATTCATACATAGACCCTCCAAACCAAGCTCTCAAAGAACTTTTTATATCTAAAATGAGTCACCATCAACTGGAAGTTTTCTTGTCAGGTTTTTTTTGGTGAGGTTAATCTCCATGTTTCCTAGTATATTGTCCAGGTTTCTGATATCTACCTTCTCTCCTTAGGAAAGAGAAATATAAAAATCCCCAATAATAGCAAAATGTTCCACTTATTTTGCCTATGCATTATAAGTACCCCCTTTTTTGTGGGGAGGAGAGTAGGCAGACTCAAGAACCCTGAAACCTGTCTAAGTTTACATAGAGACTCAATATGATTAGAATTAGGCTCACTTCCCTTAAACTTTTGTTTTACATAAACATAAACACTGTAAATTTCTAAAGGGAGCAAAAATATGTTCTAGTGTATTATTCTTAGGATAAAAATAGGCAGTTCTGCTTGAAAACATTATGCTAAGAAAAATAAGCCAGACACGAAGGGACAAATATTATAAGATTCCACTTTTATGAAATATCTAGAACAGGCAAATTTATAGAGACAGAAAGTAGATTAGAGGGTACCAAGGGCTGGGGAAAGGAGGGAATAGGGAATTATTGCTTAATGGATACAGAGTTTCTTTTTGGGGTGATGAAAAACTTTTGGAAATAGTGGTGATGGTATCACAACATGGTGAATGTAATTAATGCACTGGAATTGTACACTTAAAAATGGTTATAATGGAAAATTTATGTTATATTTTACAATTAAATTTTTTTTAAAAGAAAAAATAGGTTTGGTGAAATAAGAACATTACTACAGTTGGAGTAAGAACACATGGATTTGAATTCTGTTCTCTAAAAATGTATTAGCTATCGGCACTTGGGTAGATAACCTGTTTGATTTCAAGTTTTATCTTGTATGAAATAAAGATGATCCTACCTATCTCACAGAGCCGCTGTGAGGATAAAGTAAACACATGTGAAAGCATCTAGAACTCTGCCAGGCACATAGAAGGTGTGATGGATGGTACATCTTATGTGTCAGCGTGACTAGGCTATGGTGCCCAGTTGTTTGGTCAAACACTTGTCTAGCTGCTGTTATGAAGCAGTTACAGGTAATTAAATCAGTTGGCCTTAAATAAAGCAGATCACCTTTCACAGCGTGGGTGGACCTAAACTAATCAGTTGAAGGCATTAAGAGCAAAAACAAGTACTCCAGGGTATGTTCTGCCTCCAGACTATAAATAGACATCTTGCCAGCACTCTCTCACTCTTCACTCTTTAATCTTCCCATTGCCAGACCTATGGATTTTCGGACATAAGCCTGGAGGAACATCTAGCCTGTTGACATATATATATATGCCTCACCAGTTCTATTTCCAGAGAACCCTGACTAAGACAGCAGGTGCTTGATACATTTTAATAAGTACCTCTAAGCAAAAGTAGGGTTGGGTTTCCTTTTTTAACCCAAGCTAGATTCATTGCCTATGCTTACCACAATCACTGAATGGTTACTCTCTTGTTGTACATTTTACAACTACAATAATAAATTATGTCTTTTCTCTAGGAACGTTTATTAAAACTCGTATCAATATGACCAATATAAATAAAAAAAAAAATATAAGACATTCTGCCCAAACAAAATTATTTAAAATCCTTCTGAATCCATATGTTGAGGAATAGCAGGATTCCTTTTCAAGTGATTAGGAAATAAAATAACAGGAGATAAATTGAGAGTTATTTGTTAATTCATCATCCATCTTACTCACTTTTGAAAGGCTTGAAGCCAGCTAAAATTTCATTCTGATAACTCTTTCCCACCAGCTAAAGATAAGACAAAATTCAACTCACAGAGAAAGAAAAATGGAATTCATAAAACAGTAAAAATTGCACAAAGAAAAGCATCTTTCTAATTTGCCTTATAGAGTAGGAATATTTATCTCCATAAAACTATGGAAGCTAGGAAAATCTTTACTCCCTTGAACCAACTGTTAGTGGCAGCCTGTCATGATGAAATATATGTAGAGGTATAACATTTTTAATTGTATTAATATATTTTTCTTTTCATATTTCTTTCCTTCCATGAGACCTTACCTTATTTGGTCACAGAATTTATATTACCTCGGGGGGGGGGGAAATATTTTTAATTTTTAAAAGAAGCCTTTACAAAGCAAAAACTTGGAAGTCTGACATTTAGTTTTATTGTAAACTACAGGATTGAGAGGCCCACAGATGACATAAGAGAAATTATTTCCTCCTCCTTTTCATATCCCCCTTGATAAGAAGAGGAAAGAAAAAATCCAATTTATGGTTTATGAAGGTGAAACTGGGAGAATAGAGATAGAGAGATATCTTTTTATCTATCTAACATTATCTAGAAATTATCACACACAAACCTCAGAACAAAACTCCCCTGAGAGGAAATACTTACCATCCACTGACAAAGTTTTCAGCAGCTGCAAGCTTTCTTTATCTGTGAGTTTAATTGCCATGTTCCCCAGAATATTTTGAACATCCCTGGAATCAATTTTCTTTCCTTTGAAAAGTTAGAAAAAGAGACCAGAAAGATTTTTAGGAATTATTTAACAATTCCTACATAAGCAAAATAGCACTCTTGCTTATACAGTACCACTCGTATTCCACTATAAACCAAACCCACTACCATCGAGTCAATTGCGACTTCATAGCGACCCTATAGATGAGAACAAAGATATGAGACATAGTCAATTAATCACACAATCTAAAATAGAGAGTCATGTTCTAGTAATCCTCTTAAAGTTTCATATTAGATCAATAGAGCACACAGTTTCATAACTGTTCATTGAAATGATGATATTACATATTAGTAATCTGATTCTACCAACACGTAGTATTGTTATTATTTTCTCCTTGAATTATGAGGATGATTGTCTACAAATATGTAGATAAAATCTGAGGGAAAAAAACATTTTATCCTGATATTTACCCTCTAAGACACTGTTTCTTAATCTATAAAATAAAGATTGTAACAGTATCTATATCATAGTTGTGATAGTAATAAAGAAATTAATGTATGTAAAGCCCTTAACACAGTGCCTGGTACATGTAAAGTGTCCAATAAATAGTAGCAATTGCTATTTTTATTATTCTGAGTTAGTTTTTATATTTCTTAAGTGTGGCAAAGTAAAGCATAATACCGGTAAAGCCTCTGAAGAGTGGAGGGCTTCTATCAAGAACCAGCAGTATAGTTTTATTTTGAAAACACTGAAATTCAAACTATAGTTCATTAGAAAAAAATTTCATCAGTTAATAAAGTGGCAAGAGTAACAAAGTAATGATTATATAATTCAAAATACTGTTGCAAAAATATATTTTAAAAAGCATTACTATCTCAGTTTTACCTCAACTTCTTACCTGTAATAGCTTTAGCTACATTCATCAGTTTATTAACTTCAACTCTCCCATCAGCTGTAAGACAAGGCACAAATCACAGAGACCACATGAGATTCAAAAACACAATATGGAATTTTTTTTTTTTTTTTTTGGCTTTAACAAAGAGAAATGTATTCTCTCACAGCTTGCTGTTGTTGTTAGGTGCCATCAAGTTGGTCCCCACTCATAGCTACCCTATGTACAACAGAACAAAATACTACCCAGTCCTGCACCATCCTCACAATTCTTGTTATGCTTGAGCCCATTGTTGCAGCCACTGTTTCAGTCCATCTCATTGAGGGTCTTCCTCTTTTTCGCTGACCCTCTACTTTACCAAGCATGATGTCGTTCTCCAGGGACTAGTTCCTCCTGATAACATGTCCAAAGTACGTGAGAGGAAGTCTCACCATCCTTGCTTCGAAAGAGGATTCTGGCTGTACTTCTTTCTTCCAAGACAGATTTGTTCGTTCTTTTGGCAGTCCATGGTATACACAATATTCTTCACCAACACCATAATTCAAAGGCGTCAGCTCTTCTCTGATCTTCCCTATTCAATGTCCAGCTTTAGTATGCACATGAGGCAACTGAAAACATCATGAATTGGGTCAGGTGCATCTTAGTCCTTAAGGTGACATCTTTGGTTTTTAACACTTTAAAGAGGTCTTTGGCAGTAGATTTGTTCAATGCAATACGTCATTTGATTTTTTTAAAAATTTTTTTATTGTTGTAGTTTAAATGAAGTTTACATTTCAAGTTAGTCTCCCATACAAAAATTTATACATACATTGTTATGTGGCCCTAATTGGTCTCCCCATACTGTGACAGCACACTCCTCCTTTCCACCCTTGATTCTCCATGTCTATTCAACCAGCTCCTAACCCTCTCTGCCTTCCCATCTCACCTCTGGACAGAAGCTGCCCATTTAGTCTCTTGTATCTACTTGAACTAAGAGGTACACTCCTCACGAGTATCACTTTATCTCCCACAGTCCAGTCCAATCCCTGACTGAAGAGTTGGCCTCGGAAATTATTTTAGTTCTGGGCTGATAGAGAATCTGGGAGCCATGCTTTCCAAGGTTCCTCCAGTCTCAGTCAGACCATTAAGTCTGGTGTACTTGCTAGAATTTGAGTTCTGCACCCCACCTTTCCCCTGCTCCATCAGGGACTCTCTGTTGTGTTCCCTGTCAGGAGGTCATTGGTGGTAGCTGGGCACCATCTAGTTCTTCTGGTCTCAGGCTGATGGAGTCTCTGATTTACCTGGCCCTTTTGTCTCTTGGGCTAACATTTTCCTTGTGTTTTTGGTGTTCTTCATTCTCCTTTGCTCCAAGTGGGTTGGGACCAATTGAAGCATCTTAGATGGCTACTCGCAAGCTTTTAAGACCCCAAATATCACTAACCAAAGTGGCATGCAGAACATTTTCTTAATAAACTTTGTTATGCTAATTGACCGATATGTCCCCTGAAACCATGGTCCCCAGACCCCAGCCCAAGCTACTCTGTCCCTCAAAGTGTTTAGCTCTGTTCAGGAAACTTCTTAGCTTTTGGTTTAGTCCAGTTGTACTGACTTCTCCTGTACTGTGTGATATCCTTCCCTTATTAAAAATAAGGAAACTGAGACCAAATAATTAAGTGACTTGATCACAATCACACAGTTTGTAGATGATGAAGTAGAAGTAGAGGGGAATTATTGCCCATAGGGCAAACGTTTGATCAGT
>NW_004443964.1:19157903-19170353 GCF_000243295.1 Trichechus manatus latirostris
AGGTCATTGGTGGTAGCTGGGCACCATCTAGTTCTTCTGGTCTCAGGCTGATGAAGTCTCTGGTTTATGTGGCCCTTTCTGTCTCTTGGGCTAATACTTTACAATATGGAATTCTTAATTGTGAAACAGAGCATAAGCAGTTAACAATTGTCCAGGATTTTCATTACATTGTATTTCTATCATCCTTCCCACATCATAAGAACACATGCTCTTTTGGTTAAAGTACTAAAATGTTAAATTATTTATAGCATGACAACAAAATTTTAAAGATTTAAAAGTATTCTCCTCCAAACCTGTAGTTTTGATTTGGTCTCCTGACATCTCTAACCTACTCTCTCTTTCAGTCAGAGAAGGAAAAAAAATGTAATTTAATGAGTGTCTACCAAGCCATGTATTGTGATGGATGCTTTCATATACTATACCTAAACTTCTGTGAAGTTATTATGACTTTTTTTTAAACAAATAAAGAAGTGGAAGCTCAGAAATGTTAGGAAACTCACCCAAAAGTCACAAAGTTAGCATGAGATAGAAAACTATATCTGACAGATTGCTAAATCAGTACTTGCTCCATTCCACCAAATCAGGCTGCTGGGGCAGGATTTAAAAGCAGCGCAATCACTTGACCAATATTCTTAAAACTGACCATGATCACCACACTTTAGTTCAATAAACATGGAATATTCTAAATTATCATGAAGGTGGTGCTCACTACAGGAAAACAGAATGGCTTACTTTAGGGCTGGGTTCTCTTAACATATATATCAATCACCTTCAGGAGATTAAATGAATAGAGTTTTGGGAATGTGAAATCATAAATCCACAATCCCAAATTCCCCCTGGGGGGAAAAATAGTGGTATCTATAATGCTCACAATCAACTGGAAGATTGTATGATGAATTCTTCAAATTCCCTATCAGAGAGCTTCACTTCAATGTTCTCCAGAATGGTTCAAGGTTATTGATATCAATCTTTCCCTCTTAGGAAAGAGAAAGAACCATGAAAAAAATATTATAACTCTACAACATGAAAACAACTATTGTCTGTATATGATCATTACTATGTCCATCATGAAGTCCAAATAAAATTTATCCAAGTGGCAATGAGGTTTAATATTAGAATTAAAAGTAGAACTTATTTAATTAGGCTTATGTTGAAGAAAGGAATCCCTGAGTGTGCAAACAGTTAATGTGCTCAGCTGATAACTGAAAGGTTGGAAGTTCAAGTCCATTCAGAGGCACTTCAGAATAAAGCCCTGGAGATCTACTTTTGACAAATCAACCACTGAAAACTTTATGGAGCACAGTTCTACTCTGCCACGCACACGTGGGGTCATCATGAGTCAGTGCCAACTCGAAGACAACCGTTTTTATTTTGAAGAAAAGCCTATTCAACACAAAGTTCTATAAGGAGGCTGAGTCTAAACCTCAGCTCTAACATCATCTCCTTTATCAGACCTTCCCTAACCATCCTATCTAAAATAGCCTTGCCAAAGCCTCTCTCTAATATATTACCTTCTTTTTCTTTCCTATCACTTATTGCTTTCCAAAATTATCTCATTTTTGATTTATTCATTTCTCCCTCACCTACTAAGGAAATGTAAGCTCCATGAAGGCAGGAACATTGTCTGATTCACCACTGTATCTCCTATACCTAGAGAAGTGCCTAGTACAGTAAGAACTCAATGAATGTTTACTGACTAAATAAATTCTAACGTTGAAGGCAAGCAATCTAATACTAATACTTCGGATCAATAAATAAGGTTTATTTTTGTTGTCCAGACTACCTAGAAAGGTAGTATCTGTTGCTAATAAAATCCTGAGTTCACTACTTCACTTTTTGCTAGGTAAACCCAAAGGCTGATTTTTCCCTCATCAATCAAGATTGGAACTTCTTTCCAAGATTCAAAATAATTTTATCATGGTATGCTGTTATTGTGGGCTATGGAATCGATTCTGATTCATAGGGACCCTATATGACAGAGTAGAACTTCCCCATAGGGTTTCCCAGGCTGTAATCTTTACAGGAACAGATCGCCAAGTCTTTTCTGGAGCCACTGGTGGGTTCCAATCACTGACCTTTCAGTTAGCAGCTGAGTGCTTAACCATTGTGCCACCAGGGCTATCAAGGTATACTAACTGATAGATATCTAAAATTACATATCTATAAAAACAATTTATAGGGGGT
This sequence comes from Trichechus manatus latirostris, assembly GCF_000243295.1. Classification (NCBI taxonomy): domain Eukaryota; kingdom Metazoa; phylum Chordata; class Mammalia; order Sirenia; family Trichechidae; genus Trichechus; species Trichechus manatus. The sequence goes on from NW_004443964.1 coordinate 19,160,088, forward strand.
GGCAAGATCCACAATCTAATCTCTAGGTAATAGAACAAGAATCAAAGCAAAAGGATAACAGTTGTACTGCCTTTTCATCTTACCTTTAACAGCCTCTGCTGTATCTATCAGCTTCCTCTGACTTATTTTTCTCTCATCTATAATAAAAGAAAAATATATAGTAATTCATGAACAATATGAAAGGTTAAAATATTGTATAAAAAGTCTAAAAGTTAAAATTTGTTTTAGAGTTTTGTGTGACAGCCCTTCCAAATGAAATGAAAGTGGACAATTCGGAAACTTTCATTTAAAGTATGTGTGCCATCAAGTCGACTCCCACCCATAGTGACCCTATAGAACAGAGTAGAACTGCCCCCATAGGGTTTCCTAGGCTGTAATCTTTATGGGAGCAGATCACCAAGTGTTTTCTCCCCCAGAGCCGCCGGTGGGTTCCAACAACCAACCTTCTGGTTAGCAGCCAGTGCTTAACCATTGCGCCACCAGGGCTCTTTTTTTAAAACATATAATTTCTCCCAACTATCTTGGCTCCTTCCCCTTTCGCCCTCCATTTGATCCTTAATTCCTACTATTTTTATGATACTCTCATACTTGACTAACAGTTTGACTTGAAATGGTATCCCAAGGCACTCTTTTTTCTTTCTGCAGCTTTTAGTATTATCCAGTGTTCTAAAAGAAGCCCTGGTGGTGCAGTGGTTAAGCAGCTTGGCTGCTAATCAAAAGGATGGCTGTTTGAACCTATCAGCCAATCCGTGGAAGAAAGATGTGGCAGTCTGCTTCTGTAAAGATTTACAGCCTTGAAAACCCTATGGGGCAGTTCTACTCTGTCCTATAGGGTTGCTATGAGTCAGAATCCACTCAAAAGCAGGGAGTAGTGTTCTAAAAGCTGACGATGATATGCCTCGAGATGATTCTTTTTTTATTCATTGTGCCGTGAATAAGAGCAGAACAGATCATTCCTCTAAATCCCCAGGGCCAGGGTAAGCACAGTAAGCCACCTATGCAGTATAATTTCGAGGGCTCTGAGACAGATACTCTTTAACAACAGTTCCTCAACCTTCTCGCCTGTTGCATGAAACTCTGTCCATAGGGACGTAAGTTTTCCTTTCTATAACTGGTGGCATATAATATTAGCTTGAGTGGTTTAATGAAGCAACTGCGAACAGAATGATAAGAATTCCATTCAAGATAGATCCTTGGTATCTTGTACTGTGTGTGTGTCTTGTACTTCATGTCTTGTAGCGTGGTATAGCAGAAAGAGTACTGACTTGAAGTTGAGAGATATGGGATTTGATCCTGGCTTTTGCTATTAATTTTCTGAGTAACTTACATACAGCATGTCATGTAACCTCTCTGGGCCTGTTTCCTTAACGTAAAAATAGGGGGTTGAGCAATCTGTAAAAGTGGGTGGTTGAACCAGATGATCTCTCATGTCCTTTTTGGAGTCTGTAGGTGCCACACAGGGCTAACCACATGACTACTAACCAAAAGACTGACTGTTGGAACCCCTCATAGGTGCCTTGGAAGAAAGGCTTGGCGATCTGCTTCCGAAAGGTCATGGCAACTGGTAGTGTAATGCCCTTTTCAAGTCAAACATTGGAATGTCTATTATCTCACATTTAATTCATACTGGGGTGTAAATGGCTGCTCACAAACCATTTTCTCAAAGTAGATTGACAGAAGGATGGCAATGGATGACTGAAGAGAAGAAAAGGAAAAGAAAGTTGAATTGCGTATTACGTGTTGAAATATATAGAAAAGGGGAGACTGAGGCATAAGAGACAAAGAATTTTGCTTGAGGCCAGAAATAGAAATGATTGACTTTGACTAATAAATACTATCTGTCTTTCTTCACTGAATTTTGCGTTTAGTTTCTATTGACTAGATTCATTGGAAACAACTAACATCCTTTGTTTTTCAAGTAGGGGCAATTTTAAAGCACATTACCTGTAAAAATTCAGAGAAGTTAGGACCTGGTCAAAGACTGCAAAGGGTACTATTCTTCCAAATGCGATATCCAAAGAACTGTAGGTTATATATGGTGAATAGCTCACACTAAGAATGAACATTTCTTAATCCAGTCATAATTTCGCACATACCTTTAAGAACCTTAACTTCATCCAGAAGTGTATTCAGATCTACATTCTCATTAACTGTAATAAAAAATAATTTCAACAACAGAGTGCTGTACATATCAAATCTAATATTATATTCAAAACTTGGGTATGGAATAAAGATTTGATTCAGAATCAGGAAACTGCAATGATGGGATAAGAGGCAAATCACATCACCTCTTTTCCCCATACTCTCTCATATGGGCCCTTCAGCCTGCCCCCATTTCCAGCCTGGGAACTGTTGAAAGTCTACGTGCTTATCCTGTGGATCCCTTCCATTTCTTGCTATCTAACTTTCAGACCTCCTCTTTCCTTCTACTTCTACTCATTTACCCTTTTATTTTTCTTTGTCTTGTTTTCTTTTCTGAGGCTAACCACAGCATGTCTTTAACAGCAGACTTACTCTTACATATTGCTTAAGCTTGGTGGTGACACCAAAGACTTAGAAGAGAAGATACTATTTTAATATATTTAACACTTCACATTTATAAATAAATTCCAAAGTTCCAATATGGCAAAATAAGTACTGTGTAATGAACCCTCATACATAAGCCTAACTTTCTGTAAAAATATTAGTAATGCCAGAAATGCTTACCATCAACTGATAAATGTTTTTGTAGGTTCTGAAATTCCTGCTCTGTGAGCTCCACTCCCAAATTCTCCAGAACAGTGTTTAGATTTTTGGCAGAAACCTTGCCTCCTTAACAAGATGAGAGGAGTTAAAATATATGTATGTGTGTGTGTGTGTGTATGTACATGATCACATGCTCTCAAGACACACACAAATATGGTGATGGGATGAGGATACACTATTTCTGTACCATGTGCTTCTCAATGTCAATGTAAAAAGTGAAGTTGCACAATGAAATGTTCCAAAATTCATATAAACATAAAAATATGAAATAGAACCTCATACCATTAACCCTAGTCCAAGGATCAGAATTATACCTCTGATAACAAGCCTAAAACAGTTTTTTTTAAATGTAAAGTATGTAATTGTCCACTAAATTTCACCAAGTAGGTAATAATTCAATTATTTTACCTACTCATATCTGTTGCTGTTGAGTGAATTCCGACTCACAGCAAACCTATAGGACCTTCTGTAAAGATTATCCATATATTGGATAAAACCAAACCAAACTCGTTGCCATCAAGTCGATTCTGACTCATAGCGACCCTATACAACAGAGTAGAACTGCCCCATATGGTTTCCAAGGAGCGGCTCGTGGATTCGAACTGCCAGTCTTTTGATTAGCAGCCGAGCTCTCAGACACTGTGACATCACTAGTTACCACCTATACCAGGAGTTTCTGTGCAGATCTAGAACATGACCACTTTAACAAAGCCAGATTAAGTTAGATTATTTATAAGAAATATATAAAGAGATCATGGAAGTTGTTTAATAGCTTCTCTTTCCATGAAAGAAATTCAGTATCAATGGACACAGATTGCCTACCAATCAATAAAATATGATTAACATTTTACCGTACATGAAATAATATGAACATTAAAAATCATTGCTTAAAAACTTCAAAGCAAAGTATAAAGGAGAATAAAAGAAAATATACCAAAATATGGACATTTGTTATCTTTGTCTTTTCGTTTTTTTTTTTTTTTTAACTTTCCTCTTTATGTTTCCCTTGGAGCCCTGGTGGCACTGTGGTTAAGACCTCGGCTGCTAACTAATAAGTTAGCAGTTCGAATCCACCAGCTGCTCCCTGGAAACCTCATGGGGCAGTTCTACTCTGTCCTATAGGGTCACTATGAGACAGAATTAACTCTACGGCTAAGGGTTTGGTTTTTGGGTTTTGGTTATGTTTCCCTTGTATTTTCTAAGCTTTGTATACAGTACTATGAATATGCATTCTAATAATCATGGACAAACATTTTATAGGCTTTAGTAAAATATTATTGCAAAGGATCAAGATTTTAATTTTATGTCTTCTTGTCTTATTACTCACTTTTAAGAGTCTTCATGGTATTCATCAATTTAAGCTGATTTATCTTCCCATCAGCTGTGAGACAAGATACAAGATTTTAAAGAGAAGCAGTAATTGATATGGAAAATCAAAGAAAAAGCACAAAGACTTGAAATTATAAAAAACAGTATAAACAGTAAGTCTTTAAAAATTATTTTCCCTGGAATTTTACCTTCTCTTTAAATGGAGTATAGTGTAGCTATTTTTATGGCACCTAACAATACTCAATATGTGTAAAACTACATTTTAGAATTTAAAGTGTCTTCTGAGTTATTATAATCTATAATCTTTGGTTTGATAACTTTTGAAAGTATAGAGAACAAAACATAATGTCAACTCTCAAAAAAAAACCTTCAATGCACACCGCCCACTCACACACACTATTTTGTAGAATGAAATCCAGATCCTCTATGATCTAACCTTGCCTACTTCTATAGCACCGACTTGCTCTTTCTTTTACATATATATATGTACACATATGTATATATGTATATATATGCATATATGTATATTTTATTTATTTTGTTGTTGTTGTTGAGAATATACACAGCAAAACATACACCAATTCAACAGTTTCTTCATGTACCATTTAGTGACATCGATACATTCTTTGAGTTGTGCAACCATTCTCACCCTCCTTCTCTGAGTTTTTCCTCCCTCATCAACATAAATTCACTGCCCCCTAAGATTCCAATCTAATCTTTTGAGTTGCTGTTGTTGATTTGATCCCATATAGATAGTTCTTGATGGCACAGTGGTTAAAGCTCTCAGCTGCTAGCTCAGCTGCTAACCAAAAGGTTGGTGGTTCGAACTCACCATCTGCTCTGAGGGAGAAAGATGTGGCAGTCTGCTCCTATAAAGGTTTACAGCCTTGGAAACCCTATGGGGCAGTTCTACTCTGTCCTATAGGATCGCTATGAGTCAGAACCCACTCAGTGGCAGTGGGTAGATAGTTCCTAAAAGAGCATAATGCTCAAGGCAGACATTTTTTACTAGTTAAGCTAAACTATTGTTTGGTTTTAAGAAAACTGCAGTGGATATTTTTGGTTTAAGGTTTAAAGATTATCTCAGGGAATAGATTCAGGGGTTCATCCAGCCTCAATGGCTCCAGGAAGTCTGGGTCACTCTTTCTTTTTTAAACTACTCCACAGATTCCGTTATTTACAGCTGCCTAAAAGCAACCATCATTCGATTCCTCCTACTCTCCCTCCAATCCTCCTCCCATCCTTCCACAGATATTTATTTATATGGACACTCAGTAATGTGGAATTTTTAACACTTTATTTTGCATTTTCCTTCATATTCTGTCCCCCTTCCCCAGTTAAACTATAAATTCTTTGATTGCAGGAACTCGCCTAATTCATCTTTGTATTCCTTTTGCCTAGTACAACTCCTGGCACATAGAAGGCCCTCAATAAATAAATATTCGTTGAATGAATAAATGAGCAAACTAAAAATGAATCACAGTGGGATTAGAGCTATTTCTCATTAAAGACTACAACTGTTAACTTTCATGATTCACCACTTTATTAGAGCATCACTTTATTGCCCTCCTTCCCATTTGTATTCCGATATAAGGGAGGAAAAACAACTAACATTTACCTTAGACATTATTTATGTTACTTCTTTAGTTCTTAGAATAATATTTAAAGTATAGTCCCTGTTACATAGTACACCCAAAACCAAACCCATTGCCATCAAGTTGATTCCAACTCACAGCAACCCTATAGGACAGAGTAGAACTTCCCTATAGGGTTTTCAAGGTTGTAATCTTTATGAAAGCAAACTGCCACATCTTTCTCCCGTACAGCAGCTGGTGGGTCAAACCACCGACCTTTCAGTTAGCAGCCAAGTGCTTAACCATTGTGTCACCAGGGTTCCTTATTACGTAGTAAGTTCTGTGTAAATGAAAGCTACTTTATTACTGTCATTGCTTAACCGAAAGAAATTAGAATTTCAGGAATTTCTGGCACAGGTTACTCTTAGTAGCTTGGAAGGCAGAACTTTCTTAATATCCATTTAAAATCTTACTGCTAATTTTAAAAATCACAACAAGAAACACACACACACACACACACACACGCACACTCCATTCTTTAGTCGAGGATATTTCTGCATGCTTTTATAGTACTTAAAAGTACAATATGAGTATTTCTTATAATTAACTCTAACAGAAGGAGTCCTGGTGTCACAATGGTTAAGTACTCAGCTGCTAACCAAAAGATCGGCAGTTCGAACTCACGAGCCAATCTGTGGGAGAAAAGACCTGGCAACCAGCTCCCATAAAGATTTCAGCCTAGGAAACCCTATGGGGCAGTTCTATTCTGTCCTACAGGGTTGCTAGGAGTCGTAATCAACTTGGCAGCACACAACAACAACAATAACCCTATCAGCCCTCTTTGAAGGGCACCGAAATAAGTGAAATGCTCACCATTAGCTGGGAGATGATTTACCAACTCCTTTTGTTCCTCATATGTAAGTTCAATCCCCATATTGTCCAGGAAGTTGTCCAGGTTACAGACCTCGATTTTTTCTTTGAAGACATGGGGAAGTGAATGACAAGAAATTGAGATTTCCTAATGATTTTCAGGTGTGAAAAAAACATGCTTTATTTTGACACAGTGACAATTGTTCAAACAGAATGCAGAGAGTTAAAATAGAAGTCGTTCCCTTAATTATACTTCAATGGATCATGATAAATGGATAAGGCTAGAGTAAACACTGTTGGGTATTTATGGTAACATAGACAATCAATTCATATAAATCTGACTTGAAAGCAAAACATTGATTTGAGTCTTAATTCCTAAATCACTCTGTTGACTACATTCACCTGATAATATTAAATATTTTACATGTTGATTTTTCTATAGATATTTAGGTTACAATTAACTTCACATTGATTACATAAAAATTTTTAATTTTTAGTGTCTTCAAATTCTATGGTGCTGACAAAAGCAAAAAAAAAAAAGATATATTTTTTTGCCAAAATACAGATAAACACATAAAAGAATAGAAATTTTTCTTCCCATGGAAAGATATTCTCTTAAGAACCTTAAAGCCTATTGTAGAGAAATACCCACCTAAAACAACAACAAAAAACATGTATTTGTGGTAAAATAAAAAAATTCAGTTTTACTAAAGAATGTCTTGATGAAGCAGTAAAAGCTATTATTAATGAGATATATTTTAATATTATGTAAGATAAAATGGAAGTACATAAGGTACTTCTGCTATATACTGAACTATGAAAGTTTCTCTTGAGGAAAAGCACTGTGCAGTTGAGTTGTGAGCTACATTAGCTGTTTTTTTCACAGACACCATTTTTATTTGAAAGAATGACTGACAGATAAACTGTTGTTATTCAGTCTTGGGTATGTGGGAGACATATTCTTAAAAATGAACAAAGTAAATCTGTCAGACTTCAAGGAAAAGAAAACTTACAATGTTTGTTGTCAATGATAAAATTTGAGTTTTCAAATGAAAATAAGAATTTTGGATAACTTGTATCTGCCACCATGAGCTTGAGAGCTTCCCAATGGTTTCAGACTTTTCTTATGAGACTGGTGGTTATATCAATGAATGTGATTTGAAAAATATATTATATGATGACGTGTCAACATTTAGAAGATCTACAAAACTCAATGATCCAATATTTTCCAAATGATGAACAATAAAAAAATTCTGCAAGGATAAAAAAATCCATTTAATGTTCAAAACTGACAAATAGATTTTAATGTTTAACAGAGCATGAAAACTTCACTGATACTAGGCTTTCGGATTCCACATTGTAACTAAATGTTAGGAAACTACCACTAGTCAAGTTTTATTGTACTCTCAGAGAAGAATATCCACAATTATCTGAAAAAACTATAAAATATTTCTCTCTTTTCCAACTACATATTTGCGTGAGGCCAGATTTACATCATATAGTTCAACCAAAACAACCTATCACAACAGATTGAATGCTGAAGCAGATATCAGAAGCTAGCCAGACATTTAAGCTATTTATAAAAATGCAAAACAATGTTCTTTTTCTCAATAATTTTTTTTTTGTTTCGGAAAATACAGTTACTTTTCATTAAAAGTATAAAATTTATGCTAACATGTAATGAGTTTATTATTAGTATTTTAAAATGAATTCTTAAATGCTTTAAAATTTTCTCAGTTTTAATATGGTAAATATCAACAGATACCACTCACATAAACAAAATTTTTCTGGAATCCTCAATAATTTTTAAGAGTATAAAGGAACCCTGAGACCAAAAGGTTTGGGAACCAATAGTATAGATAAATCAGCATATAGTGGTACAGCATATTATTTAAAGATATGGAAGTGATTATTAAAGATCTAAAACCAGAAGCATTAAAGTAGTTTTCTCAAGGAGAGTGTTACTGGGAATGGGGAAAGATGGAATGAGGGACTGTTTATTTTAATTTTAGTCTTTGTGTACCATTTGAATTATATAACCATCTTAATAAAATACAAGGAAAAATAAAAAGAAATATGGAAAAGCATCAGACTATTGCTTTTATCAATCTTCTCATGATAACTTTTTGTTTACCTTTAAGATTCTTCACAATCTCTTTCAATGTATTCATATCCAGATCTTCATCAGCTATAAGATCAATTCATATACGTAAGCATTGGTACTCAAAAAATAAATCATATTTGGTAATTTTCACAACGTCCTCTATAATTTTCTCACCTGTTGTATGTCTCTGTTTCTTCATTTCTATAACAGGGAACATAATACTACTTATCTCATAGGCTTTGAGTAAGCATTAAAAAATATAAGTAATGTACTTAGATACCACGTGCCTGGCTCACAGCATATGCTCAATAAATTACAGCCATTAATTTTATTATTTTTAAAATTAACAGAAGCAGAGTTTATACCTATTCTTCTAATATAAAGAGAGACAGTGATATCACTTTTTTTTCCATATGTTTTGGACTTAACACTTAATGATAATAACATCCCTTTAAAATATAGACTCCTATTTAGTTAATTTTTCTGTCTAATCTCTATATGTAACATATGTCTCTTGAGCTTATTATAATGGCCTGGAGAATAGCTTTTAATGGAGAGTAGTCAAATAAATACACTTAAATATATGGCGAGAAAAAATACTCTATATTCAATGTTTTGGCTCTTCATATTTGGCAAGGCCCATAAAAAGAAGATAGGTAGATGTTATTTTAATTAGCAAACAGTTACAGGTCATGGCAGCATGACTTGATGTTACCCCGCAGTCTCCATGTATATGCCAGATAATTACGTGCAGAATATATAAATACACACACACACAATTTTTGGAACTATAATTATGAAACCAAGAAACTATGAATCAATGATAAGAAACTTTGGTGATATGCTCTCAGACAAACTTTGTATAATGTGACTGATGCAAACAAGTCATTCGATTTCTGATTACTTGAGAAGGAAATAAGAGGTTTTTTGAATTTCTTTTTGGATCGATCCTAATTAACAAGTATTAAAAAGGTTTTATTCTATGAATTAAGGAAATCTAATAATTTTTTAATGTAAAATAGTACCTACATAATTCTTGATTTTTTTTTTAAAGCATGTCCATTCATTGTCACACATACATGCATTTAGAATGTGATTCCCCAAACTAATTGACAGTATTTTTCCAGACTGGTCACAGATTGTAAACTTATGTTGGAGCCATAAAATACAGGACATTGACTACTATGCTAAAGAATTTTGACTGAAATATAGGCAGTGGGTATGTTATAAAAGAACTGTAGTTATGAGGGGAATGTACTAGTTTTAGAAATGCCCTTGTTTAGTATTTAGCACAAACAACTTGCAAATAATTCAGAAAAAAGAAACTAAAATGAATATATTTTTAATAAATTTTGTTTATATATTTTATATGTTTATATATAAAACATACAAACATATATTTTTATAATTTATATATATATATATATACACACCAAACATTGCCGTCAAGTCGTTTCTGACTCATAGCAACCCTATGGGATGGAGTAGAACTGCCTAAAATGGTTTCCAAGGCTGTAAATCTTTACAGAAGCAGACTGCCATGTCTTTCTCCCACAGAGCGGCTTGTGGGTTTGAACTGCCGAACTTTTGATTAACCACCAAGTGCTTTAACAACTGCACCACCAGGGCTCCATATATGGTATA
>NW_004443964.1:19170453-19183459 GCF_000243295.1 Trichechus manatus latirostris
TCCAGTCTGTAGGTTATATAACTAAAGAAACCAAACCCATTGCTGTCGAGTTGATTCTGACTCATAGCAACCTTATAGGACAGAGGAGAACTGCCCATAGGGTATACAAGGAATGGCTAGTAGATTTGAACTGCCAACCTTTTGGTTAACAGCCTAACATTTAACCACTGCACCACCAGGGCTCCATGTATATAGAATTCTGTGCATCAGGAGTTCGAGCAGGTCTCAGTGGGGATGGTTTGTCACTATTCCATGTAGCGTTGGCTGGATTTGCTCATGTGGCCATATTTTGAGCTGGGGGATCAAAGATAACCTCTATCACATGTCTAGCTTTTCAGTTGGGATAGCTAGAATGTTGGGGCCCATCTCTTTATGGTCTTTCAGCCTTCAGGGCCTCTATCCTCTCATGGTCTTATAGTTCTCCAAGGTCTCACTCTCCTTGTGGCCTCTCTATCAGGATAGCTGAACTTCTTTATGGAAGCTCAGGGATCAAGAATGAAAATAGGTATTACAAGGTCTCTTAAGTCCTGGATTTGGAAGACCCAAAATGTCACTCTGCTACATTCTATTGGTTCATACAAATCACAAGAACGACCTAGATTCAAGAGATAGGGAAACATTCCACTTCTTAATAAGAATAGTAAAATAAAATTACAAAGAATCATGAGAGAAATTATTACAGTCAGTCTTGAAAACAATCCACAATGTAGACACAGACATAGATAGAGTGATAAAACAAATGTCAAATAAATATTTGGCAAAATATTGATAATTAGTGAAAATGGATGTGGGATAAATAGATGCTCATTGTATTATTCCTGGAAATTTTCTGTAGGTTTAAAATATATTAAATAGAAATGGGAGGATGTAACAACCCACTCACAGGCTCTTCTCCATGCACCACCACCAAGTGTTCACAAGAGATAGATTGGGGCATAGCAGGGGGCCAGAAAGAGCAGGAGGCCAGAGAGAGCCTGAAGCCTGACTGGAGGAGGGAAATAGTCACCACCATGGGAAAAACAAAAGGCCCTACCTCAACCCTTCTCTCATAAGACTCAAAAATCATAAACCGCTAGAGAAGGGGCAACAAACTCTGTCACTCCAAGAGTACAGGTCATAAGACTCTCTACAGCTGGAAAAAGAGCAAAAGAAAAACTTCCCTATGCCTGGAGAGGGGCAGGATACCATCCTGGGCCCAGGCACATATGCCAATACCATTTTAGATCTTTTATTAATTGAGAAAGGTAAAAAAAACTCTCCCATACAAGGCCTATTAAATATAATACAGAGTTTGGCTGCCACATAGATAAGGGGCATGATAAAGAGAAAAATTAAAGGTGGCCAGAAAAAAGGTGGCCCACAAGTCTGTCCGTTTGTTGTACTGTGGTGGCTTGTGTGTTGCTGTGATGCTGGAAGCTATGCCACTTGTATTTCAAATGCGAGAAGGGTCAGCCATGGTGGACAGGTTTCAGCTGAGCTTCCAGACTAACACAGACTAGGAAAAAGTACCCGGCGATCTACTTCTGAAAAAATTAGCCAGTGAAAATCTTATGATTAGCAGCAGAACACTGTCTGATATAGTGCCAGAAGATAAGCCCCTCAGGCTGGAAGACACTCAAAATATGACTGAGGAAGAGCTGTCTCCTCAAAGAAGAGTCAACCTTAATGACATGGATGGAGTCAAGCTTTCAGGACCTGCATTTGTTGATGTGGCACAACTCAAAATGAGAAGGAACAGCTGCAAACATCCGTTAATAATAGAAATGTGCAGTGTACGAAGTATGAACCTAGGAAAATCATAAAGTCAAAAATGAAATGGAACGCATAAACTTTGATATACTAGGCATTAGTGAGCTGAAATGAACTGGTATGGGCCATTTTGAATCAAACAATCATATGGTCTACTATGCCAGAAATGACAAATTGAAGAGGAATGCCACCGTATTCATCACCAAAAAGAACATTTCAACACTGAGGGAACGAATTACTGGGCTGAAGGCTGGGGACTATGGTCTTGGGGGACATCTAGCTCAGCTGGCATAACATCGTTTATAAAGAATATGTTCAGCATCCTATTTTGGCATCTAAGATGCTCCACTGGTCCCACTCCGTCTTCAGCAAGAGAGAATGAAGAAAATCAAATACACAAGGGACAGGTTAGTCCAAAGGACTAAAGGACCACAACTACCACAGTCTCCACCAGACTGAGTCCAACACAGCTAGATGGTGCCTGGCTACCACCACCGACTACTCTGACAGGGATCACAATAGAGGGTCCCAGAAAGAGCTGGAGAAACATGAAGAACAAAATTCAAACTCACAAAAAAAGACCAGACTTACTGGTCTGACATAGACTGGAGAAATCCTGAGAGTATGGCCCCTGGATACCCTTTTAACTCAGAACTGAAGTCACTCTTGAGGTTCAGCCTTCTGCCAAAGATTAGACAGGCTCATAAAACAAACAATAATACACATAGCTCAACCATGTATACTAGACTAAATGGGCACACCAGCCCAGGGGCAAGGACGAGAAGGCAGGAGGGGACAAAAGCTGGACAAATGGAAATGGGGAACCCAAGGTCGAGAAGGGGATAGTGATGACATGTCAAGTGTTGGCAATCGATGTCACAAAACAACATGTGCATTAACTGTTTAATGAGAAACTAATTTGCTCTGTAAATCTTCATCTAAAGCACAAACAAAATTTCAAAATCTATCCTGAAGTATGTAACTCTGTCAATGGTAGAATAGTATTCATATGCCCACAAGGAAGACCCTCATTAACAACCTGTTTAATGCAGATGACACAACCTTGCTTGCTGAAAGTGAACAGGACTTGAAGCACTTACTCAGGAAGATCAAAGACCACACAGCCTTCGGTAAGGATTACACGTTAACATAGAGAAAACAAAAATCCTCACAACTAGACCGATAAACAACATCATGAAAAATGGAGAAAAGATTGACGTTATCAAGGATTTCATTTTACTTGGATCCACAATCAACACCCACAGAAGCAGCAGACAAGAAATCAAACAATGCATTTCATTGGACAAATCTGCTGCCAAGACCTCTTTAAAGTGTTGAAAAGCAAAGATGTCACCTTGAAGACTAAGGTGACCTGACCCAAGCCATAGTGTTTTCAATCGCCTCATATGCATGTGAAAGCTGGATGATGAATAAGGAAGATTAAAGAAGAATTGATGCCTTTGAATTGTGGTGTTGGTGAAGAATATTGAATATATCATGGACTGCCAAAGGACAAACTAAAATGTCTTGGAAGAAGTACAACCAGAATGCTTCTTAAAAGCATGGATGGTGAGACTATGTCTCACATATTTTGGACATGTTATCAAGAGAGATCAATCCCTAAAGAAGGACATCATGCTTGGTAAAGTAGAGGGTCATCGAAAAAGAGGAAGACCCTCAACGAGATGGACTGACACAGTGGCTATAATAACAGGCTCAAGCATAACGATTGTGAGGATGGCACAGGATCTGACAGTGTTTTGTTCTGTTGTACATGAGGTCACCATGAGTCAAAAGCAACTTGATGGCACCTAACAACAACAACAGGGAAGACCAGTTAATATGACTATTATTCAAATTTAAACACCAACCACTAAGGCCAAAGATGAAGAAATTGAAAATATTTACCAACTTCTGCAGTGTGAAGTTGATCAAACATGCAATCAAGATGCATTGATAATTACTGGTGATTGCAATGTGAAAGTTGGAAACAAAGAAGAAGGATCAGTAGTTGGAAAATATGACCTTTGTGATAGAAACGATGCCAGAGAGCACACGATAGAATTTTGTAAGACCAACAACTTCTTCACTGCAAATACCTTTTTTCAATAATATAAACGGCAACTACACACGCGGACCTCACCAGAGGGAATACACAGGAATCAAACTGACTACATCTGTGGAAAGAGATGATGGAAAAGCTCAATATCATCAGTCAGAACAAGGCCAGGGGCCAACTACAGAATAGATCATCAATTGTTGATATGCAAGTTCAAGTTGAAGCTGAAGAAAATTAGAACATGTCCACGAAAGCCAAAGTACAACCTTGAGTATATCCCACATGAAGTTAGAGATTATCTTAAGAATAGATTTAATGCATTGAACACTAATGACCAAAGACCAGACAAAGGACATTAAGGACATCATACATGAAGAAAGCAAGAGGTCATTAAAAAGACAGAAAAGAAAGAAAAGACCAAAATGGATGTCAGAAGAGACTCTGAAAGTTGCTCTTGAATATCAAGTAGCTAAAGTGAATAGAAGAATGATGAAATAAAAGAGCTGAACAGAAGATTTCAAAGGGAGGCTCGAGAAGGCAAACTAAAGTATTATAATGACATGTGCAAAGAGCTGGACATAGAAAACCAAAAGGGAAGAACATACGCAGCATTTTTCAAGCTGAAAGAACTGAAGAAAAAATTCAAGCCTTGAGTTGCAATACTGAAGGATTCCATGGGCAAAATACTGAATGATGCTAGAAGCATCAAAAGATGGAAAGAATACAAACAGTCACTGTACCAAAAAGATTTGGTCAACATTCAATCATTTCAGGAAGAAGCATACGATCAAGAACCATACTGAAGGAAGAAGTCCAAGCTGCACTGAAGATATTAGCAAAAAACAAGGCTCCAGGAATTGATGGAATACCAATTGAGATGTTTCAACAAACGGATGCAGCACTGCAAGTGCTCACTTGTCTATGCCAAGAAATTTGGAAGACAGTTACCTGGCCAACTGACTGGAACAGATCCACGTTTATGCCTATTCCAAAGAAAGGTGATCCAACAGAATGTGGAAATTATCAAACAATATCATTAATATTACACACAAGTAAAATTTTTCTGAAGATCATTCAAAAGTAGTTGCAGCAGTAAATTGGCAGGGAACTGCTAGAAATTCAAGCTGGATTCAGAAGAGGATGTGGAACCAGAGATATCATTGCTGATATCAGATGGTTCCTGGCTGAAAGCAGAGAACACCAGAAAGATGTTTACCTGTGTTTTATTGACTGTGCAAAGGCATTCGACTGTGTGAATCATAACATAATATTTAACATTGTGAAGAATGGGAATTCCAGAACACTCAGTTGTACTCATGAGGAACCTGTACATAGATTAAAAGGCAGTCGTTGGAACAGAACAAGGGGATACTGAGTGGCTTAAAGTTAGGAAAGTTGTGCGTCAGAATTGTATTGTTTCACCATGTTTATTCAATCTGTCTGCTGAGCAAATAATCCAAGAAGCTGGACTATATGAAGAATAATGGGGCATCAGGACTGGAGGAAGACTCATTAACAACCTGCAATATGCAGATGACACAACTTTGCTTGCTGAAAGCGAAGAGGACACGAAGCACTTACTGATGAAGATCTAAGACCACAGTCTTCAGTATTGATTATACATCAACATAAAGAAAACAAATATTCTCACAAGTGGACCAATAAACAACATCATGAAAAACGGAGAAAATGTTCAAGTTGTCAAGGATTTCATTTTACTGGGATTCATAACCAACACCCATGGAAGTAGCAGTTAAGAAATCAAATGACACATTGCATGGGGCAAATCCGCTGCAAAAGACCTCTTTAAAGTGTTAAAAAGCAAACATGTATTGTTAAGGACCAAGGTGGGTCTGATCCAATCATGGTGTTTTCAATTTCCTCACATGCCTGGGAAAGCTGGACAATGAATAAGGAAGACCAAAGAAGAATGGACGTCTTTGAATTATGGTGTTGGTGAAGAATATTGAATATACGATGGAACGCCAAAAGAATGTCTTGGAAGAAGTAATGTCTTAGAAGCAAGGATAGTAAGACTTCATTTCACATACTTTGGACATGTTATCAGGAGGGACCAGTCCGTGGAGAAGAGCATCATGCTTGGTAAATTAGAGAGTCACTGAAAAAGAGGAAGACCCTCAACAAGATGGACTGACACAGTGGTCGCAACAATGGGCTCAAGCATAACAACGATTATGAGGACGGCACAGGACCAGGCAACATTTTGTTCTCTTGTACATAGGGTCGCTATGAGTCAGAACCGACTTGATGGCACCAAACAACAACAACAGAGAAAAAGAACATATTATATATAAAGGAACAAACTTAAGAATTACAGCACATTTTTCATCAATAACTATGTAAGCTAGAAGACAGTGGAGTATTATCTTCAAAATACTGGGGAGAGAAAAAACTATCAATTCAGAATTCTATACCAAGTGAGAAAATATTGAAGTGGTCAAGCATTTCATTTTACTTGGATCCACAATCAATGCCCATGAAAGCAACAGTCAAGAAATCAAAGGAAGTATTGCACTGGGCAAATCTGCTTCAAAAGACCTCTTTTAGTGTTGAAAAGCAAATATGTCACTTTGAGGACTAAGGTGCATCTGACCCAAGCCATGATATTTTCAATCATCTCATACACATGTGAAAGCTGGACAATCAATAAAGAAGAATGAAGAATTGATGCCTTTGAATTGTGGTGTTGACAAAGAATAACCCTAAGTATTAAACAACACTAAATAATCCATAGACTGTCAGAAGAACAAACACATCTATCTTGGAGGAAGTACAGCCAGAACGCTCCTTAGAAACAAGGATGGAGAGACTGTGTCTCACTTTGGACATATTATCAGAAGGGACCAATCCCTGGAGAAAGACATCATGCTTGGTAAAATAGAGGGTAAAAAAAAAGAGGAAGGCTTCAATGAGATGGATCGACACAGTGACTGCAACAATGGGCTCAAACACAGCAATGATTGTGAGGATGGTGCAGGACCAGGCAAAGTTTCATTCTGTTATACGTGGGTTCGCCATGAGTCAGAACCTACTCGATGGCATCTAACAATAACATACCAAGTGAAAATACCTTTGGAAATGAAGACCACAGCCCTATGGAGAGGCCCACATGGCAAGGAACCAAGGTACTGAAGCACTGCTACTAGCAATAACCATGTAAGTGATCCATCTCAGAAGTGCCATTGATACCTTCACATTACTGCAGTCCTGGCTAACATCTTAACTGCAACCTTATTAGAGACCCTAAGCCAGAACCACCCACCTATCCTCCATAATTCCTGCCCATAAAAACTGTGAGAAAATAAATGGTTCTCATTTTAAGTTACTAAACTTTAGAGTAATTCGTTATGCAACAACATATTAGGATGTTGTTGCTGTTAGGTGACATCTAGTCAGTTCTGACTCATAGCAACCCTATGTACAACACAGAAGGAAACGATCCTACACCATCCTCAAAATCAATGCTATGTTTGAGCCCATTGTTGGTTGCCACCAGGTCAATCCATCTTGTCGAGGTGTTTAGGTCTTCCTCTTTTTCACTGACCCACTACCAAGCATGATGTCCTTCTCCAGGGACTGATCCCTCCTTATAGCATGTCCAAAGTACGTGAGACAAAGTCTCGCCATCCTCGCTTCTAAGGAGCACTCTGGTTGTACTTCTTCCAAGACAAACTTGTTCATTCTTCTGGCAGTCCATGGCATATTCAATATTCTTCACCAACACCATAATTCAAATGCATGAACTCTTCTTTGGTCTTCCTTATTCACTTTCCAGCTTTCACATTGCATATGAGGTAACTGAAAATATCATGGCTTTGAACAGGTGCACCTTAGTAATCAAAGTGACATCTTTACTTTTTAACACTTTAAGGAGGTCTTTTGCAGCAGATTTGTTCAATGCAATACACTGATATCTTGACTGCTGCTTCCATGGGCATTGACCTTGGAACCTAGTAAAATGAAATCCTTGACAACTTCAATATTTTCTCTGTTTTTCATGATGTTGCTTATTGGTCCAGTTGTGAGATTTTTGTTTTATTTTTAGGTGCTATCCATACTGAAGGCTGTAGTCTCTGATTTTCATCAGTAAGTGCTTCAAATCCTCTTCACTTTCAGCAAGCAAGGTTGTGCCATCTGCATATTGCAGGTTGTAAATGAGTCTTCCTCCAATCTTGATGCTGCATTCTTCATATAGTCCAGCTTCTCAGATTATTTGCTCAGCATACAGATTGAATAAGTATGATGAAAGAATACAACCTTGACGTACATCTTTCCTGATTTTATACCAGGCAATATCTCCTTGTTCTGTCTGAACAACTGCCTCTTGGTCTATGTACAGGTTCTGCATAAGCACAATTAAATGTTATGGAATTCCCATTCCTTGCAATGTTATCTATAATTTGTTATGATCTACATAGGCCATAAAATAACCTCAACAATTTTTTAAAAATAGAAATAACACAGAGTAAGATGATCTTTGACCATGAAGGAATTAAACTAGAAATCAATAACAGAAAAGTATCTTGAAAATCCACAAATATTTGGAAATTCAACAACACTAAATAGCCCAAGTATCAAAGTGGAAGTCACAAAAGTGCTTAGAAAATATTTTTAATTGACTGACAATAAAAACACAACAAAAATGTGGGATGCATTTAAGCAGTGCTTAAAGGAAAATCTGTAGTATTAAATGCTCATATAGGAGTCCCTGCGTGGTCCAAATGGTTAAATACTTGACTACTAGCCAAAAGGCTGGTGGTTCAAACCCACCCAGAAGGGCGTTGGAAAACAGGCCTGGCAAAATGTGCTTCTGAAAAGTCACAGCCTTGAAAACCTTATGAGGTCTCCATGAGTCATAATGAACTCTATGGTAACTAACAACAAATGCTTGTATTAGGAAAAAAAAGATATCCAATCAATGGTATAATCTTCCACTTAAAGAAACTAGGAAAACTACAAATTAAACCAAAAGCAAGAACAAAGAAAGAAATAATAAAGATAAGAACAGAAATCAATAAAATTGAAAACAGAAAAATTAACAGTAAATCAATGAAACCAAAAGCCGGTTTTTAAAAGATAAATAAAACTGATAATCTGATGAAAAAAGAACAGAGAAGTCACAAATTACCAAGTTAAAAATACACTTACCATACCTCCCAGGAGTCCCACTTCAAAATAGTCACAAAAAAAAAAAATAGAAAATTTATGTTCACACAGAAAATCCTATACATGAATGTTTATAGTGGTTTTATTTATAATCACCAAAAACTGGAAATAACTCAAATATTTAATATCAGGAAGAAGAGTAAATAAATGTTAAATTCATACTACTTAGCAATAAAAGAAAGGAACTACTGATACATTCAACATCATGGATGAGTCTCAAAGACAACATGTTGAAAAAAGGAGCCATTCACAAAAGATTGCATACATAGGATTATACTGTATGACTATACTGCATGGTTCCATTTATATTAAGTCCTATAATACACAAAACTAATCAGTGGTGATAAAAATCAGAAACATGGTTTGCGTCTTGGGCAGGGGCAAGAAGCATGAGGGAATTTTCTGGAATGCTGTTACTTTCTATATCCTAATTGCAAGGTGGATTTTAGAGGTATATACATAGTCACAATTCATCATATTGTAACCTTAAAATCTGTAGTTATTATTATACTTAAATTTTAAAAATGAAAAAATTGGGGGCAAAAATATAGTCTGTGTATACTGTACTTTTACATAAATAACAAAATACAGTATACGCAGCCTATATTTTGAGTTCTAAAGCACAGCCTTCTACATTTGTTTGGCAACTACACCCTTCTCCCCTTGCAAGGTATTTTCATAAGCACTGTTATGCCTATTTTTTTTTAACATGTTGCTGTAAAAAAAAAAAAATACGATGGTCACTGAAGATTTTTGAACAGCAAGGTAGCCCAGTAAAAGCTATATACTTCAAGGAACAGAGCAAATCAGTTACTAATGTCTAAGAAGTTTACTATCTCCCAGAGTACTAAATAATAAGAAACAAGGTTTATTTGGTAATGGGTATAAAAATAATTAAAAAATAAGCCTTGATAATTCAAATAAGTAGAAGAATCTCACAGAAAAGTCTCCAAACTCACAAGAGCAACAGTATCTACACAATGAGATATTTAAAAGCCTCACCAGTAGCTGAAATGTGTTCTAGAAGATCCTGCTGTTCGTCTTCTGTAAGTTTTATAGCCATGCTTTCCAGAACAGAATTCACATTACTGACATCAATCTTTCCTCCTTAGGAAATAAGAGCATGACAGGAATAAGGAAAATACCAGTTTGTATTACAATTCCAATTGCTGTTTGAAATAATGGAAAAACACCCTTCCTTAGTCTCTGCTGTACTTTAGAACACAGATCTCTACTTTATAAAGATAAATAAAATACCTTGGTTAGGCAATTATTTAATTAATTATGTCAATGCAGAAAGCTAATCTGAGTAATTATGATCAACAATGACTTTGAATAATAGAGTTTGGAAGGTTTTACTTAAATCCCAACATTATAATCCCTACTTATTAAATTAAAATGCAATGTATTATTTTTCATGAGTACTTATAATTTTGTGTTTCCATGGTTGAATTTAAAAGATCTTAAAAGATAAATGGTATGTTGTCTCAAAAATATAGTACTACTAACTATCTGTCCAGATATAGACATAGCCAAAAAAATTCAGGTAATAAGAAATAAGCATATAATGACAAAATTATATAGAAGGGAAACTGTAAATCTAGTCTCTAAGAAATACAGTGGGTATTTTAGAATAAGTGAATTGTTTCTATGTTTGCCAAAATAAACTTATATTATTTAAAAACTATACAAAAAGAATGTTATCACAGAAAGACAGTACTATAAAAGTTCATTTTGCGAGACTTCCAGCAAAATAGCGCTCTAAGCAGAAGTACCACGCCGTCCCTCCACAGCAAAGATCCGAAAAACTAAGCCAAACAGAGAAAACAGCAATCCTGAAACCCTAAAACATCAAATGAAGAGATAAAGAACTCAGTCAAACACCAAATGGAGTGAGAAAATTCACAGAGAACGGAGAGCGAGGAGAGATTCATGGAGGTCCCCTATCAGCTAACCCAGCACGGATCTGCCATCTTGGACTCCTAACAGAGACCAGCAAACAGGGGGTACGAGAAAGCAGCTTCACAGAGCTTCCAGCGGGAGACAAAACAACCGGTAATTTACGATATACACTTTCCCACCCCCCCACCCTTCTTCACCCCCACTCGGCCTCCTCTGCTTCCCGCAGCCACAGTTTCTTGTCCAGCAAGCACTGCCTGCTTGGATTCCACCCGCCCAAACTGGCCAGCTCTCTGACTGCCATTTGTAGGCTGCTGGTGTTGCTTTTTTCCGCTTCTTTTGATTTCTTCCTTACCTCTCACCACCTCCCCCTCCTTTTGCTCAAATACCTGGCTACATGTGCCATCTTTGCTTCTTCCTGAGGGGCTGCGGAGCTCCGGTAATTTGTGATATACACTTTCCCACCCCCTACCCTTCTTCACCCACACTCGGCCTCCTCTGCTTCCACGGACACAGTCTCTTGTCTGGGAAGTACCGGCTACTTGGATTCCACCTGCCCGCACTAGCTGGCTCTGTGAGTGCCCTTTGTTGGCTGTTGGTGTTGCTTTTTTTTCCACTTCTTTTGATTTCCTCCTTACCTCTCACCACCTCCCCCTCCTTTTGCTCAAATACCAGGCTTCGTGCGCCATAATTGCTTCTTTCTGAGGGGCTGCGGAGCTCCGTTTGAGTGTGGAACTGCTTCCTGGTCTGGGCTGCCACGCTGGTGGGATCCTGGGGCTTTTGTTTGTTTGTTTGTTTTGACTTGTTTGTTTTCTTTTCCTTTTCTTCAGTTGGGAGACTGTTCTAGCCAGGTGGTGCTGCGTGGCTTGGAACCTACCCCCTCGGCTTGCGCAGACACACAGAGGGATCCCTGAGGACGTTTCTCTTTTCATGGTTTTTTCATTTTTCTGGTTTTTTTGGGGGGCTTTTCTTGTTTTTTGTCTGTTTTTCTTTAAATTTGTTTTGTTTTCTTTCCCCTCTTTTTCCCTTTTTGTCTTTCTTCATTACTCAGTTTCTTGTCTCTCTATACCTTCCTTCTCTTTCTGTTCCCTGAATACCTGGCGCTGAATACCTCTACGCCTTCTAGCCAGGCTGTACTGCAACACCTGGGAACAACTTCCCCAGACCTCATAGCCACAATGGTGGGATCCCTGGGAACTTTGCTGTTCTTTTCCCTTTCTGATTTTTATTTACTCATTCTTTTCTTTTCTTTCTTTTCCTTCTTCTTCCCATTTTTGTTTTTCTCCATTTCATAGTCTCTCATCTCTCCACTCAAACAGCAAGCTCCCCGAGCACTCTTTTTTGTTTGTTTGTATGTTTTTGGCTCCTGTTCCTTTCTCCTCTCTCCCATATCCATCTTAGCTCCACACATAACAATCTCCCCCCACATCCTGCCTACCTGCACCATGCGCTTGACATCACACCACCAAGCAGCACAGGCATGGCCTACTGGAACCTACCCTGCACTGATTACTGACCCGCCCTGCTGGCTGTAGTAAGTGCCACGAACAACCCATCCCAGTAACTCCTCTTCAGCTAGACCTGCCCTGCTGTACCATATCTGAGTGACTGACACTGCCAATTGGAGAAGAAGGCGGAAAGTATCGTGCCCACAGATGAGCAAACAACAAAGAACACACAGTCCGCCTGCTCAGGCATAGCCAAATTTAAAAAAAGGACAAAACAAAAGAATCTACAATCAATAAATGAGAAAAATAAATACTGAATACCCCGAAGACAGCAGACAATATCAAAACATTCACAAAAACAGGACAGAATGGGTCCAGTAGGCATACAAAATAAAACACCAGATGACTTTCCAGTAGAAGAAAAGGCACTAGAACTACATGACAGGGAATTCAAATCTTTAATACTCAGAATTATCCAAGAGCTGAGGAAAAAAGCAGACAAAAATGAGGAAAAAATAGACAAATTCATGGAAAAGTCAGACAAATTCATGGAAGAATTCAGGAAAATAACACAGAAACAAAATGCCAAAATAAATTCACAACTAGAAATTATACAAAAACAACAATTAGAAATCCAAAAGATAAACAACAAGATTTCAGAAAT
>NW_004443964.1:19183559-19190774 GCF_000243295.1 Trichechus manatus latirostris
CAGACACCCTTTTAGCTCAGTGGTGAAGTCATTTCCGAGGTTCACCATTCAGCCAGGGAGTGGACATCCCCATAAAACCAATGGGACTAATGAGGCACAGCGGTCCAGGGGCAAGGGCCAGAAGGCAGAAGGTGACAGGAAAGCTGGTGATAAGGAACCCAAGTTTGAGTAAGGATAGTGTTGATGTGTTGTGAGGTTGTTAACCATTGTCATATTCCTAGGGTAACATGTGTACTAACTATTAAATGAGAAACTATTTTGTCCTGTAAGCCTTCATCTAAAGTGAGAATAGCAGCACAACTGGAAGAGCGTAGTCGATGTCACTGAACTGTACATGTAGAAATTTTTGAAAAGTTGTATCTTTGACTATGTATTATTGCCACCAAAAAAAAAAAAAAGGTCGAAAAGGGAGACGGTTGACATGTTGTAGGGTTGTTAACCAATGTCATAAAACAATATGTGTACTACTGTTTCATGAGAAACTATTTGTTCTGTAAGCCTTCACCTGAAGTACAATTAAAAAAAAAAAAGTTCATTTTGCTTGTTAATATCTCAAGCACCTAACATAGAGCCTAGCACCACCTGGTTATTCAGTAAATAGCTGTAAAATAAATGAATTAATTAATCAATTAACAAAGCTTTCACTCACCTATAGATACCCTCCTATCTTTTATCCCTTTCTTCTTGTTCACTTTTTTAGCAACTGTAAAATAAGGAGCTAATTAGACCACAAAAGTAAGTGATACTTATTACAGTGAATTCTATAAAATTATTAATGTAAACATAGCAATTGGGGATGTTGTATATACTGACCTACCATATGGCCTCATTTAATTTTAAATAAATATAAAGCATTGGGGGGGAAAAAAGAGTGATTTCTGTTAATCAATCTCAAAATAAGGTAATTTTGTAATATATAACAGACAAAAAAAAAATCAGTGTTTAAATTTTGTAGTATCTTTCAGAACTCAGCATGACCTCCTTTTTAGGAGAAGATGGAAAGGAGACATTCATTCTGCTAGTATAAGGAGATAGTGGCATGATATTTTTTCCCCCGTTATCTAACATAAATAAAACTTTTAAGTAATCCATTTTAATGACCTGCCTGTTTTAATATGTGCATCCCAACCAAGAAAAATGGGGCCTATGCTTGACAGTCCATCAGGAGCTGTGGACGGCAGCAATATGCACACATGGGGTCACCATGAGTCGGAATCAACTTGTCAGCAACCAGTTTTTAATATACATATTAGATGTTCAATAAATACATGCTCATAAGCATGATGAATTCCCTGATCACTGTATAAAACCAAAAACCAAACCCACTGACATCGAGTCAATTCCAGCTCAAAGCGACTCTATAGGACAGAGGAGAACTGCCCCATAGGGTTTCCAAGGAGTGGCTGGTGGATTCAAACTGCCAACATTTTGGTTAGCAGCCACAGGTCTAAACCACTGTGCCACTAGAGCTCGGATCACTATGTAGTGAATACATTTCCATAAACAACACTAAGTCTAGTGTGAGAGGCAACTCAAATGTTTACAACATTTGGAGTCTAAATCTCAGCACAGAATTCCCTTCTGAGCTGCAGACCCAAGTATCCAATGAACATTGGGCATTGTTTGGGTCAAAACATTTTTCCCTACCCTCAGATCTCCAAAGAAGGAAATAATTTCCATTCCATTACGGAGGGGTAAAGAAAAGGGGACCATTTCTTCTATTCTCTGTCCTCTCCTCCTCAGCCCTCATTCAAAACTGCCCGCAGTGTAATTGTTTCCAATTCATTTCCCATACTGCCACCAGAGTGAGTGATCATTATAAGCACAAATTTGATCATCTTAGGATCCTCCTGAACAATTCTTCAAGGATCTTTGTATCATAGAAGAATGTTTATTTTATCATGTAATAAAGAACGTTTAAATATATAATAAATAATGTTTATTACAGGATGAATGCAAAAAGCATTTTTATTTAAAAATAAAGAGAAAGAAAGAACAAAGCAATCAAATTATCAAAATAAAGAAAGGTTTATAAGGTTGAAAATTCTTAATAGCCCTTTAAGCATTGCAAAAAGAAAGGAAGGAGGAAGAAAAAACAACCTTCCATTTTGTAAATATTTTCTTTTCTTCCATTGAGTTGTGTAATGGCAGTGAAACATACAGCTGTCTTTGTTCTATAGGAATGCTTTTCTTCAGAGAAGCTCATCTTTGTTAATGTCTTAATTCTGTTCAAGAAGCACAGATTAGTGCTTAAAAAAAGAGAAGGCAAAAATGAAAACAGTAATTTAAAAAGTTATAGAATGTTGTGTGCCTGGCCTTTCTTGACCTATGACACTGGTGTATACGATGGTGGTATGGCAGTTTAGGAGCCAGGAACAGTTCTCTGAGGTCCACTAACTTGCTCCAAACTTCAGAAGTTTCCATTCTGTCCTCTGGGCACCTGACAGGGGCATGACAGGTTCACTCTGCCTTTCTACTAGATTATAATCTCCTGCACGACCAAAATCCTGTCACGTTAATTTCTATATCTGGCAGAATCCATAGAATATAGTGGGAGCTCAATAATGCTTGTTGAATCAATTAAACAGAGGAAGGGCTGCCAAAGTATTCCCATAAATATAAGTTCACAGCTGAAGTACTAAATAGCCAATATATAGCCTTGGTTTCCCTGCACTCCTCACATGAAATTTATTCTGAAGAAGGACAAGCCAAAGCATGGCATTTAAGGTAGTTTTATTAATTTTTATCATTTTCCATGATGTATTTCTCTTTCATTTCTCTGAGTTCCTTTTTCTTTTATTATCCCTTTTATCTTCTCCATTGTTTCTGGCACTGCTAATGATTTCAACAATGTTTCAAAGTTGACTGTTCTTGTGGTTATAGTTTTTAACTTAAAGAAATTCTACTTTCTAAACAAATGATTATTGACAGGAGACACAGTACTTCTTAAGAATGGTTCTTGAGATGTGTGCTGGAAGTGGGGACAAGATGGCAGAGTAGTCAGATGCTTCTGGTGGTCCCTCTCACAACAAAGACCAAAAAAAACAAGTGAATTGATTATATATGACAATCTAGGGGCCCTGAACATCAAAGGCAAAGTTGAGAAGTCAGACTGAGTGGCAGGAGGAGGGAGAGATGGTTCAGAAGCAGTGAGGGGTTGCCAGACCTGATCCAGTGGGAACCAGCACCTGCAGGCTGGATAGACTGATGTGTGCAGTGAGGCAAGCAGTAGCATTCAGGATGCGTTTTCCACACTGGGAGAGACCGAGCAGTCGAGCAGTGGAGAATCTACTCAGGCCTTCAAAACCAGTTTAAGTGGCACTCAATCAACAAAAGATAAGTACATGCATCTAACCCACTGGGTGGATCAAAAAACATCCCATTTGGGAAGGACCTCTCTCCCATTTACCTACTGCCTCCCTACTGTGCACTGGGCCCTGGGCTGGCTTCAGCAATTGCAGCATCCCCTGGGCCAGACGTAAGACCCATCACATGCCCTGAGCCATTCTCCTGGCCTTGGAGAAGGAACAAATTAACAAACAGGGAAAAAATAATTTGCCAGCTCCCCTAAGCCAGGAACTCGGGGCAGGCACAACTCCCCTAAGCACAGGCATAAGGGATCCATGGACTCTGAATGCCTTTCACCCATGCACAGACCTGTGTGGGCCCATTTCAACACCGTACGCCCTCATTAGCACAATACAACAGGGTAAATAGCTAAAGTCTAACTTCAACTGCATCAGCTACATGGTGGAGTGGCAGGTTTGTGACATTTGACACTACTCTGCCCATCAAGCAGGGTACTCACCTACCTACATCAGGGGACTGAGGACTAGTGGTTCTGCCTACACCACCTAGCCACCTGCAAAGGGGTCCAAGAATAAGTGGTTCCTCCCAGTCCTTACAGCCAACAGCATTGGGTGCCCATAGTCTGGCTTCAAAACCCACCCAACTACACACTCTAGGGAACAGGGACATGCTTTCCTTCCAGACACACTCAGGGTCAACTGTCAGCCCCCTGCCTTGATCAGCGTGTGACCCCCTACTGCAGCCAGATACCTGTGCCTACACCAATCATCCCTGCCCATCTAGGACTGTAGGTAAGAGCCTGCACCACACACTTGGTGACCGACTACCTGGACACCTCAGCTGAATTCATACAAGAAAAGTAAACGGACTCCTGGACTCACATGCCTAGTAACAGATCTAACCACCTGGTGACAGGATGTTAGAGCTTCAAAGGCACCAATAATCAAACCAGCTCACATGAGCAGCCTATTTGGGCATATCAAAACAAAACAAGAAGCTAGGACACAGTAAGAAAACATAAAATAAATGTAATAACTTATTGATGGCTTAAAGACAACAGTCAATATGAAATCACATAAAGAGGCAGACATGATAGCTTCAGCAAGCTCCCAAAACAAAGAATCAAGACATTTTACAGAGGATGAGAATTTCTTGGAATTACCACAGGTAGAATACAAAAGATTAACATACAGAACTCTTCAAGATATCAGGAAGGAGATCAGTCAAATGGCAGAACAAGTCAAGGAACACAAAGACAAAGCAACAGAGGAACCTAAGAAGGTTATAGACGAGCATAATGACAAATTTAACAGGCTGCAAAAATCCATAGAGAGACAGCAAACAGAAATCCAGAAGATTAACAATAAAATTCCAGAATTAGACAACTCAATAGAAAGTCATAGGAGCAGAATTGAGGCAACTGAAGTGAGAATTAGTGAGACTGAAGATAAAGCAGTTGACACCAACTTATTTGACGAAAAATCAGATAAAAGAATTTTAAAAAATGAAGAACCCTAAGAATTACGTGGGACTGTATCAAGAGGAATAACCTACCAGAACAGCAGAGGATAACCGAAAATACAGTGAGAATTGTTGAAGATTTGTTGGCAGAAAACTTCCCTGATATCATGAAAGATAAGAAGATATCTATCCAAGATTCTCATCAAACCCCACACAAGGTAGATCCCAAAAGAAAGTCACCAAGATGTAGTATAATCAAACTTGCCAAAACCAAAGATAAAGAGAGAATTTTAAGAGGGGCTAGGGATAAATGAAAAGTCATCTACAAAGGAGAGTCAATAAAACTAAGCTCGGACAACTCAGCAGAAACAATGCAAGCAGGAAGGCAATGGGATGACATTCATAAAGCCTTGAAGGAAAAAAACTGCCAGCCAATAATTATATATTCAGCAAAACTGTCTCTCAAATATGATGGCGAAATTAAGGCATTTCCAGATAAACAGAAGTTTAGGGAATTTGCAAAAACCAAACCAAAATTACAAGAAATACTAAAGGCAGTCCTCCAGTTAGAAAATCAATAACATCAGATAACAACCCAAAACTAGAACACAGGACAGAGCAATCAGATATAAACCCAGATAGGGAAGTCACAAAAATAAATCAAAGCTAAAATGCTGAAAGTAGGGAAACACAGACATCAATATGTAAAGCATGACAACATAAAAACAAAAAAGAGGGACTAAAAAAAGTAGTCAGAGATCTATCATATGGAGAGGAAGTCAAGGCGATATAAAGAAATAAATGATTGGTTTAAACTTAGAAAAATAGGCGTAAATATTAAGGTAACCATAAAGGAAACTAACAGTCCTACACATCAAAATAAAAAACAAGAAAATCATAAAGACTCAGCAAACACAAAATCAACAACAAAGAAAATACATAAAGAACAGTGATTCAGCACAGAAAATTAAGCTGAACAAAGAAACTCAACAGCACAAAAAAAAGACATCAACATGACAGCACTAAACTCATACCTATCAATAATTATGCTGAATGTAAATGGACTAAATGCACCAATAAAGAGACAGAGAGTAGCAGAATGGATAAAGAAAAAACACGATCCGTCTATATGCCACCTACAAGAGGCACACCTTAGACTTAAAGACACAAACAAACTAAAACTCAAAGGCTGGAAAAAAATATATCAAGCAAACAACACTCAGAACAGAGCAGGAGTGGTAATATTAATCTCTGACAAAATAGACTTTAAAGTAAAATCCACCAAAAAGGATAAGGAAGGACACTATACAATGATTAAAGGGTCAATACACCAGGAAGGCATAACTATAATAAATATTTACGCACACAACAAGAGGGCTCCAAAATGCATAAAACAAACTCTAACAGCAGTGAAAAGATAGATAGACAGCTACACTATAATAGTAGGACCCTTCAATACACCACTTTTGGTGAAGGACAGAACATCCAGAAAGAAGCTCAGCAAAGACACGGAAGATCTAAATGCCACAATCAGCCAACTTGATCTCATAGACTTATACAGAACACTCTACCCAACAGCAGTCAAGTGTGCTTTCTTTTCCAACACACATGGAACATTATCCAGAATAGACCACATATTAGGCCATAAAGCAAGCCTTAACAGAATCCAAAGCATTGAAATATTACAAAGCAACTTTTCTGACCGTAAAGCCATAAAGGTAGAAATCAACAACAGAAAAAGCAAGGAAAAAAAATCAAACACATGGAAACTGAACAACACCTTGCTCAAAAACTACTGGGTTATAGAAGAAACTAAGGATGGAATAAAGAAATTCACAGAATCAAACGAGAATGAAAACACATCCTACCAGAATCTTTGGGACACAGCAAAAGCAGTGCTCACAGGTCAATTTATAGCAATAAACACACATATCCAAAAAGAAGTAAGGCCAAAATCAAAACATTAACCCTACAACTCGGACAAATAGAAAGAGAGCAGCAAAAGAAGCCCTCATGCACCAGAAGAAAGGAAATAATAAGAATTAGAGCAGAATTAAATGAAATAGAAAACAGAAAAACAATTGAAAGAATTTACAAGACCAAAAGCTGGTTCTTTGAAAAGATAAACAAAATTGATAAACCATTGGCCAAACTGACAAAAGAAAAACAGGAGAGAAAGCAAATAACCTGCATAAGAAATGAGATGGGCAATATCACAACAGACCCAACTGAAATTAAAAGAATCATAACAGAATACCATGAAAAATTATACTCTAACAAATTTTAAAACCTACTGGAAATGGAAAAATTTCTAGAAACACTACCAACCTAAACTAACACAAACAGAGGTAGAATAACTAAATAAACCTATAACAAAAGAAGAGACTGAAAAGGTAATTTGAAAACTCCCAACAAAAGAAAGCCCTGGCCCAGACAGTTTCACTG
>NW_004443964.1:19191199-19210921 GCF_000243295.1 Trichechus manatus latirostris
ACAAAGCCAACAGCCAACATCACCTTAAATGGAGAGAGTCTGAAAGCATTCCCCTTGAGAATGGGAACCAGACAAGGATGCCCTTTATCACCACTCTTATTCAACATTATGCCGGCAGTCCTAGCCAGAGCAATTAGGCTAGAAAAAGAAATAAAGGGCATCCAAATTGGTAGGGAAGAAGTCAAAGTATCTCTGCTTGCAGATGATATGATCTTATACACAGAAAACCCCAAACAATCCACAAGAAAACTACTGGAACTAATAGAAGATTTCAGCAAAATTTCAGGATACAAGATAAACATACAAAAATCAGTTGGATTCTTCTACATCAATGAAGAGAACTTCGAAGAGGAAACCACCAAATCAATACCATTTACAATAGCCCCCAAAAAGATAAGACACTTAGGAATAAATCTAACCAGGGACATAAAAGACCTATACAATGAAAACTACAAGACACTACTGCAAGAAACCAAAAGAGACCAGCGTAAGTGGAAAAATATACCTTGCTCATGGGTAGGAAGACTCAACATTGTGAAAATGTCTATTCTATCCAAAGCAATCTACAGATACAATGCAATCCCGATCCAAATTCTAATGGCATTTTTTAATGAGATGGAGAAACAAATCACCAACTTCATATGGAAAGGGAAGAGGCTCCAAATAAGTAAAGCATCACTTAAGAAGAACAAAGTGGGAGGCCTCAAACTATCTGATTTTAGAACCTATTATACTGCCACAGTAGTCAGAACAGCCTGGTACTGGTAGAAAAACAGATATATAGACCAATGGAACAGAATTGAGAATCCAGACATAAATTCATCCACCCATGAGCAGCTGGTATTTGACAAAGACCCTAAATCCGTTAAATGGAGAAAAGACAGTCTCTTTAACAAATGGTGCGGCGGAACTGGATATCCATTGGCAAAAAACTGAAACAAGACCCATACCTCACACCATGCACAAAAACTAACTCAAAATGGGTTAAAGACCTAAATATAAAATGTAAAACAATAAAGATACTGCAAAACCTTGACAAGAAAAAGATAACCCAATTAAAAAATGGGCAAAGGATATGAAAAAGGGACTTCACCAAACAAGACATTCAGGTGGCTACCAGATACACGAGGAAATGCTCACAATCATTAGCCATTAGAGAAATGCAAATCTAAACTACAATGAGATACTATCTCACACCAACAAGGCTAGCATTAATCCAAAAATACCAAATAATAAATGCTGGAGAGACTGGAACACTTATACACTACTGGTGGGAATGTAAAATGGTACAACCACTTTGGAAATCGATTTGGCACTTCCTTAAAAAGCTAGAAATACAAGTATCATATGATCCAGCAATCCCACTCCTTGGAATACATCCTAGAGAAATAAGAGCTGTCACATGAATAGATATATGCACACTCATGTTCATTGCAGCACTGTTCACAGTAGCAAAAAGATGGAAACAACCTAGGTGTCCATCAACGGATGAATGGATAAACAAATTATGGTATATTCACACAATGGAATACTACATAACGATAAAGACGACAATGAATCTGCGAAACATCTCATAACATGGATGAATCTGGAAGGCATTATGCTGAGTGAAATTAGTCAGTTGCAAAAGGACAAATATTGTATGAGACCACTATTATAAGAACTCAAGAAAAGGTTTAAACACAGAAGAAGACATTTTTTGATGGTTATGAGGGTGGGGAGGGAGGGACAGTGGTATTCACTAACTAGATAGTAGATAAGAATTGTCTTAGGTGAAGAGAAGGACAACACAGAACACAGGGGAAGTCAGCACAACTGGACTAAACCAAAAGCTAAGAAGTTTCCTGAATGCAACCAAACACTTTGAGGGAGAGAGTAGCAAGGGGCGGGGGTCTGGGTCCGTGGTTTCTGGGGACATCTAGGTCAACTGGCATAGCAAAGTTTATTAAGAAAATGTTCTGCATCCCATTTTGGTCATTGGCATCTGGGGTCTTAAAAGCTAGCGAGCAGCCATCTAAGATGCATCAATTGGTGCCAACCCACCTGGCGCAAAGAAGAATGAAGAACACTGAAGACACAAGGAAAATATTAGCCCAAGAGGCAGAAACAGCCACATAAACCAGAGACTTTATCAGCCTGAGACCAGAAGAATGAGATGAAGCCCGGCTACCACCAATGACCACCCTGACAAGGAACACAACAGAGAGTCCCTGATGAAGCAGGT
Organism: Trichechus manatus latirostris; assembly: GCF_000243295.1. Classification (NCBI taxonomy): domain Eukaryota; kingdom Metazoa; phylum Chordata; class Mammalia; order Sirenia; family Trichechidae; genus Trichechus; species Trichechus manatus. The sequence goes on from NW_004443964.1 coordinate 19,193,424, forward strand.
GAAAAGTAGGGTGCAGAACTCAAATTCTAGTTAAAAAAAAAAAAAATACAAAAACACCAGACTTAATGGTCTGACTGAGACTGGAGGAACCCTGGAAGACATGGCCCTGGGACTCTCTGTTAGCCCAGAACTGAAGCCGTTCCTGAAGCCAACTCTTTAGATAAAGATTAGACTGGACTCTAAGAAATAAAATGATACTTATAAAGACAGTGCTTCTTAGCTCGAGTAGATGCATGAGACTAAATGGACAGCTCTTGTGTGGAGGCATGATGAGAAGGCAAAAAGTGACAGGAGCTGGTTGAATGGACACGGGAAATGCGGGCTGGAAAGGAGTAGTGTGCTGTCTCATTATAGGGAGAACAACTAGGGTCACATAACAATGTGTGTATAAATTTTTGTATGAGAAACTAACTTGAACTGTAAACTTTCACTTAAAGCACGATAAAAAAAAAGAATAGTTCTTTCTATATGAATTTCATATCTAAGAAATTTTTACTGATAAAAGGGCTTCTCAGAACACAGAACCTTGTGAGCCATATTTATGTATATCTCACCTTCAAGTGACAGGTCCTTTGGAAACTCACTCAATTGTTTAACTGGCATCTCCATTCTCATGTTTCCTAGAAAAGTGTCTAGGTTGCTGACATCAACCCTATCTCCTAGGGAAAAAACAGAAATGACAAAAACAATAAGAATGGGAAATATTAATGATTTTCATTCATGAAGAATACTACCTACATCACTATATCATATTCTATCTCAATGTGAAAAGAAAAGGTTTTTGGACATGTATTCAAACGTACACTGTAAGTGATTCTGTCAGAATCAGAAATGTGAGCCTTTGATTACCTAACAAGAGATATGACCATAAAGCACAGGAACACTTAACCTAGTATATAATCCACATCATATTGGACATGAAGTTATTCATTGCTATTGGGAGAGGCTAAAAAGACACAATATTTAATATGCAGCAAATAAAGTGTCAAGTAGCTATAGAGTGGAGAATGTACCCTGAGGAGAAAGTGATTTTTTTTTTTTTCTGCAATGATAAATTCAGTATTCTCTGCTGGTTATTTGATCAGGAAGACATAACAATCATAAATGTATATGCGCCTAACAGGAGAGGCTAAATAACATAAAACAAAATTGACAGAATTAAAGGGAGAACTAGAAAATAGAGTAATCATAATTGGAAACTTTAGCACTTCTCTCTCAGCTAATGGTGGAACAGCTACAAAAAAGTCAGTACATACTACAAATTAAACACGCTCATCAAAAGACTCCACCAAAAGAGTAAAAAGAGAACCTAAAAACTGGGGAAAAAAATTTGGCTACAACATATCTGACAAGGGTCTAATCTCTAAATTCTATAGAATACTTCAATACCTGAACAACAAAAAGATAAATAATCTGGTTAAAAAATGAGCAAAGGATATGAATAGACACTTCACCAAAGAAGACATTCAGGCAGCTAACAGACACATGAGAAAATGCTTGTGATCATTAGCCATTAGGAAAATGCAAATCAAAACTACAGTGAGATACCGTTTCACCCCAACGTTACTGGCAGAAATCAAAAAAACAGAAAATAACAAGTGTTGGTGAGGCTGTGGGGAGATTGGAACTCTTAGGCGCTACTAGTGGAAATATAAAATGGTACAACCACTATGGAAAACAACATGGCACCTTCTTAAAAATTTAGAAATAGAAATAACAGACAATCCAGCAATCCCACTCCTAGCAATATATCCTAGAGAAGTAAGAGCTGTCACACAAATAGGCATACGCACACGCATGTTCATTGCAGCATTATTCACAACAGCAAAAAGATGGAAACAATCTAAGTGCCCATCAACAGATGAATAGATAAATATAATACATACACACAACGGAATACTATGTAACAATAAAGAACAATGATGAATCTGGGAAACATCCCACAATATGGATGAATCTGGAGGGCATTATGCTGAGTGAAATAAATCAATCACAAATGGACAAATATTGTATGAGACCACTATTATAAAGAACAAAGAAAAGGTTTACAAACAGAAAAAGAACAATTTTTGATGGTTACGGGGGAGGGGGAGAAAATCACTAACTAGATAGTAGACAAGTTAACTTGGGTGAAAGGAAAGATAACACACAATACAGGGGAAGTCAGCACAACTTGACCAAGGCTAAGTCATAGAAACTTCCTAGATAACATCCAAACACCTTGAGGAACGAATTATTGGGGCTCAGGGCTATGGACCATGGACTCAGGGCACGTCTATATCAACTGGCATAACAGTTCATAAAGAAAATGTTCTACATCTTACTTCGGTGAGTAGTGTCTGGGGTCTTAAAAGCTTGTAAGCAGCCATCTATTAGTCCCATCCCATCCAGAGCAAAGGGGAATGAAGAAAACCAAAGACACAAGGAAAATATTAGTCCAAAGGACTAACGGACCACATGAACCACAGCCCCCACCAGCCTGAGCCCAGAAGAACCAGATAGTGCCTGGCTACCACCAACAACCACTCTGACAAGGATCAGAATAGAGGGTCCCAAACAGAGCAGGAGAAAAATGTAAAACAAATTTCAAATTCACAAAGAAGTCCAGACTTGCTGGTCTAACAGAAAATGGAGGAATCCCTGAGACTATGGTCCCTGACACCCTGCTAACTCAGAACTGAAGCCACTCTCAAGTCCACCTTTCAGTCAAAGATTAGATAGGCCTAGGAAACAAACAATAACACACATGAGGAATGTGCTTCTTAGTTCAATCAAGTATACAAGACCAAATGGGCAACACCTGCTCAAAAGCAAAGACAAGAAGGCCAGAAGGGACAGGAAACCTGGACAAATGGACATGAGGAACCCAGGGTGGAAAACGAAAGGGGAGGGGAGGGGAAGTGCTGACACACTGCAGGGATTGCAACCAAGTCACAAAACAATTTGTGAAAAAATTTTTTAATAAGAAACTAATTTGCACTATAAACTTTCACTTAAAGCACAATAAAATAAAATTTTAAAATGCAAACAAGTAAAAGTAAGCAAATACTGACTCTAAAACAATAATTATAAAGTTTTCCAAGGTTAAAAAAAGTCAGTACAGACAGAGATGATCTGAACAATCAACTGCCTTTGCTTAATTGATATTTATAAAATGTTACACTCTTCAACTACAGAATACTCATTCTTTGCAAGTGCACATAATACATTCACCAAAATAGACCATATGTTGGGCCATAAAACAAGTACCAATAAATTTAAAAGGACTGAAATTGTACAGCATATGTTCACTGGTCATAATGGAATTAAATTAAATGTAGCAATAAACTAACTAGGAGAACTCCAAATATTTGGAAATTAAACAACACATTTCCACATAGTCTATGGGTTAAAAAAGAAATCACGAGTGATTTAGAACATATCTCAAACTAAATGATGATGAAAACAAAACATATCAGCATTTATGGGATGCAGTTACACCAGTGTTTAGCAAGAAATTTATAGGATTACATCCTTATATTAGAAGAGAGATCTAAAATCAGTAACCTAAGGTTCCATCTTAAGCTTAAAAAAGGAAAGAAAAGTAAACCCAAAGCATATAACAGGAAAGAAATAATAAAGGTAAGAGCAGAAATCAATAAAATATAAATCAGACAAAATATAGAGAAAATTATCAAAGCCAGAAGGTGGTTCTTTGAGAAGATCAACAAAATTGATGAAGTTCAAAAGAGATTGGTCAAGGAAATATATAAAAATAGAAATTACCAGTCTCAGAAATAAAAGAGAGTAATCACAACAAATCATACAGACACACAAAAAAATAAGAGAATATTATTAACAAAGTTATGCTACCCAATATGACAAATTAGATGAAATGGATTTTTTAAAAAATACAGCTTACTAAATCTGACAAGATGAAACAGAAAACCTGAATAGTTCTATATCAAAGAAATTTCTTTCATAATTTAAAGCCTTACCATAAAGAAAATTCCATGTCCAGATGGCCTCACTGTTGAATTCTACAAAATATTTAATGAAAAAAAGTACTTCTAAACTTACACAAACTTCTTCAGAAAATAAGTAAGAAGACTTCCAACTTATTTTATAAGGTTTGGCATTATCCTAAAATCAAAACTTAGACAAAGACATAACAAGAAAGCTATAGACCAAGATTCCTCATGAATATAAACACAAAAATTTAACAAAACATTATCAAATCAAATCCAGCAATATATAATAAAAATACATGACCAAGTGGAGTTTATCAATGGACTGCAAGATTGGTTTATCGTTTAACATTCAGTCATTGTAATTCACCATGTTAATAGAATAAAGGAGAAAAACAATATCCTCATTTTACTAGATATAGAAAAAGGATTTTACAAAATGCATTTATGATAAAAGCTGTCAGCAAACTGGGAAGAGAATTTCCCCAAACTGGGCCTTTAAAAAAAAACCTACATCTAACATCATACTTAATGGTGAAAGGGTGAAGGTTTTATTCCTAAAGTCAGAATAAGGCATGAATTTCCACTCTCAACACTTCTATTGAACATTATATTGGAGGTGTTAGCCAATAAAATAAAGCAAGAACAAGAAAAACAAAACGCATAAAGAATGGAAAGAAAGTCGTACCACTGTTTCTATTTGCAAATGATATGACATAGAAAATCCTAAGGTAACTACCAAAAATACCAGAACTGGTAAGAGAATTTAGCAAAGTCACATAGTACAAAAGCACATCAATCAATTCAATTTTAATATATTAGCAGCCAACAAGTGTTCCATTTTATTCTTTAAAACAGTGTTTTCCAATTGTGTTCTGAAGAACTCAGGAGAAATTAATAGGTATGATACAAAAGGGTTCTGTACCAACTTGAGGTTACCCTTGGGAAGTGAGTGAAGACGTGAATATAATAGGGCTGGGAATGGTGGAGGGGACTTCAACTGTAACTGAACATATTTAATTCTTTAAATAAATAAATAAAAAGTCTAAAGCAAATATAACAACATGTTAAAATTATGTTCTATATCTTTGTGTCTGAAATATTTAATAATTTACAATAAGTAAAACAATCAAAATAAAAATAAAGAGTTTTGTGACCTAACAGATTCAGTATCTGCTGCGTACTCTATCAAATTCTTAAACATATAAAAGCTCTGAATAGTCTAGCAGCAGAGAAATTTGTTTACTACTCCAGTATTTTTCAAATTAACCATAGAATATTAATTGACATACCAGTTAATATCCCATGGGCCAGCATTCACAGACAGCAGTTTTTGATATGCTGCTTTGTAATTTGTACCTGGTTATTTCCCAAAGTAATTTGAGGAATTATTCAATGAAAGATTAATATATTTAAATATAAATACAAATAAAAATTTTAAAATACAGGAGAAGAAGGTAGTAAATAACAAATAAATAAAGCTAATATAGTTACAGTGACTAAATATTAAATTTTGGTCTGAGCTTCCTGGTAGCTAAGGCATAAAAAAGAACTGAGGTTATCATTTATATAAGGCACTCTGGTACTTTGGGAAAGAGAAATTTTTTCTGATATTAAATTTCAAGAAAAATGTGTCGTATTTACCATTAAGTAACATAATGAACAAAGTCTTCAGGAGATACTGTAATACTTTTCACATGGTTGTTTTTAATGCCAGTTCTTAAAAAGAGCTGAGGAATATTATTAAAAAGTTCCCCCCAAGAGAAGGCATTTCTATAAAATATCTCTTCATAAATATTTTTGATTTGTCAAAGCTATCATGCGTGCCTGTCCAAATGTATGTGGGAAATGGTCAAAGAGTAAATTTTGAGCCCCTGCAACCATAGGGGGCATTTAATAATGTACAATATGAAGTGATCTGGAAGTGGATATAGTTTTCAGCCTGAAGTCAGAATTACTCTTCCCACCTAAAAGTACAAAATATAAAACATTCATTTCTTTTCAGTAGTATGGAAGCAAGAAAAAGGGCAACTCTTCAGAGAAGCCAAAGGCCTGAGATTACAGAAAAACTATACAAACCAAAAGAAAGGTCCTTAGCATTATAATTGATAAACACTAAACTAAAATTAAACTTCAATTTAGTATATGAAGAGAAATAACCAAAGAAAACAAAGTTCAAAAAAGCAAGAGAAATCCAAAACAGAATAAAAATTACTCTCTTAATATTAACAAAGGTTCTTCACCAGTTTTTTGGTGAAGAAGAATGATAATATCAGAAACCCATTATTTACCATATATTAATATGCCTCATTCAATTATACTTAAGTTAGAATAACTTGTAGTCTGACTACAAGTGCTGGTTCAGTTATTTTTAACTAATTTTAGTTTTATCTTCATAAGGTCCTTAATGAGAGACAATTGCAGTCAAGACTGGTGCTCAAACTAAGCAGAATAGGTAACTAACACTCCCTAAAGATCACGGTCTTTTCTAGTCTTGCTACACATTATACATGTAGGGCACAAAGACATTAGAAAATTATGCCAGGGCCAGATAAGTTTAAAACAATCTCAAAGCCTATCTGGTATTTTCTCAAGAGATCTACAACACATATATCATTACTGATTTTTATTCAACTGGAAATTCTTACTCACTTTCACGTAGAGATGAAAATCTTGAACTGCTTAAATTGTCCATAAACTCTTCTAAATTCACTGTCCCATCCTCTTAAAAAATGCATATCAGAGAATATAGGAAAGGTAAATAATTAGAGATCAGGGACAGGCAACACAGTATAATTGCTATATTGAAAAATAATTTATAGACTTGGCCTTGAAACACAGTTAGAGATCTATATTCAGGCAGAAAGACAGATGCATGCATACTCATTCAGACACACACTCATCCTCTGTGGATCCTCCTCTGCATGTTGCTACTGAGAATACATAGAACCCAGCTGACGATAACTAGAACCCAGTTGGTTAAGAATTAGATGAAAGCCTTGGAAAATCCATAAAGTGGACAAGTCCTTTAAGGATTCTTGAAAAATTCAAACAGATACACTTCAGCAAGATAAAGGATACCCAAAAACATTAAATACTCACCCCTGAAAGTCACATTCTTCAGTGTTCTTTGAATCACATCTTGGCACACTGGAACTCCTATACTTTTCATTATGGAACCTAGGTCATCAGGATTGGTCACATTTCTCCTAATGGAGGCCAGGGCTTTCAAGGGGCCTTCTATTTCTATATGCAAAAAACATATATAACGTATGAGGTTTAAAAAAACTCAAATATAAATATAGTCCTGAATAGTAACAATAACAACAACAACAACTAAGTACTCAGTTTGAGCTTGCTAGGCACTATGATAAGTGCCTACATACACCATATAATCTAATCCCATAAAAACTCTGTGAGGTCAGTACTAATATTTCCCTCATTTAACAGATAAGAAAACCTAGGTTTAGAGAAATTATTCTACCTAAAAATACAAAGTTACTAAATATGAAGCCAGGTCTGAAGTCCAGGTTATTTGATTCCATACACTGAATGTTTAATCATTATGCTAACCAAGTCACTGCAGATATATAAATTTGAAATTTAAGAATGATTACATAAAAAGAAATCTTAGAACATCTTCTTACATTCTTCGCTATCATCTGAGGTTGGGAATTCTATTAAAACTATGGTAGCAAATCATAAAAGTGATTATCTTGCCAAAAATTGGTTAACTGGTCATAGGTTTTTGTGGCTATTCTCAATGAATTTTTTTCATTCAATGTATCACTCCCATGTGCCAACATACACACAAAAATGTTCCCCCAACACCCATGAAAAGTTTTGCATTGCTATATCAATAACAAAAGAAAGATAATATTTATTTTTGAAAGTACTATCTATAAATGCCTAATTCAAGTAAGGAAAAAATTTTATTATGATAAAACCAAAAACCAAATCCACTGCCATCGAGTCAATTCTGACTCATAGAGACCAAGCACTATCATATTAGCACGAATTCTGTAAGAGATTTGCTTATGAACCACCCACCTGGGAAAGTCTTATAGGCCCCATTTAGAAAACCAAGGATTAAGGACAAAATATTTTGGTCTACTGAAAACTCATACCAGTCTGACCACATCCTAAGCTGCTAGGCTCAGGAGAACAATTTCATTTCATAACTACTTAAACCAGACCTTTTAAAATTAGTTCCATTGCAATTAAAGATACTAGAGGAAATTAATGCATTTTAGTTCTTTTCAAGATAATGGGCTGCTCTGAGGAGACCCAGGACACCCAGAACAGTTGTGGACTTACTAACCTAAGCTCATTTAGCCCAAACTTCAGGGAGACCCAGAAGTTTCACAGCCACCTTTAGCAGTTGGTGATGCCAGTTCATTAACTTACATCAAATTACATCCAATGCCTCATGGCTAGGATAGTGGAGTGGTGGGAAGAATACCATGGGTGAAGCCTATATGTTTCAATATGTTCCTATATGTTTCAACAGTTAATCTTCCTATAATAAAAATCCCCTTTGAAGGAAGGAATAATAGGATTAAAAAAAGAGGAGGAAACACTGATCTTTTTCCTGCAGGATTTCAGCAAAACGGCCAATGTATCATCACCAACTGATGGCAGCCATCTTGAATCACAAACTCGGACACTAAGAAGAACTATCCAGGTAGATGTTGTATAGTGCAACTTTTCTGAGTGATGAAAAAATATACTGTAAATCCAGAAAATATACTATAAGCCTATAAAAGGTACAGCTAGAACTCCCTATTGATTCTTCACCCAAAGTACATTTGTTATATATATGTGTGTGTGTAATATACGTATATGGCTTGCTTTACAGCATTAGAAAAACCACACAATGCATATAATCAAAAGTAAACAATACCATTATTCCATTCAAAATTTTATTGTTACATAATTCTCACTCACCTGAACTTTTAGTAAAATATGGCGTTTTTGTCAACCCAGTCATGAAATCTTTTAAGACCACATTTCCTTTGTCTGAAAATGAAACATAAAGGAATAGTCTTTCATCAAAAGATAGAAGAGAGTGGGGTCAGAATATATGCATACCTACTTAATCTTCAAAATTATAATTAGTCCTGTTTTTCTAACCCTGATTCTTCTACACACACCTCAACCTAACTATGAAAAGGAATATGACTATGATGACTCTTGTGGTGTTTGTTGCTATAAAGCCAATGAGCATTTTATGGATTTTATACATGTCTTAACCAATCGGGACCATTGTTTGGATATGTTTCCTTTCTGATACCGTATTTTCTCTTTTAATTTTTCAGCATTACAAATCTTATTATAACTGCTTTTATTTTTGTGGAAGACAATTTATCTACCAAAAGATAAGCACCCTGAGCCAAACTCAACTACAATATCTAAAGAAGACTATATATATTTATGAGCAAAGATATATTAGTAAAGGAAGCATGAAGTCTTTCACTTTCTATCAGTCATAATCAGTCATATACTTGGAACTTAAGAAGAAAAAAAAAAGAACGTCACAAAGCTCTGCATGTAAGCTAAACATTCCACTGGTAGGACTCCAGAAACACTAGTGTAGCCCTTTTAGGATTCTGGGGAGACCAACTGGTTCTGTGTACCACCAAGCCTTTGTTCAGTGAACCCGAAACAGCTTCACAGATCATGATCAAATAAAAACCCACCAATTTGTGATACAAACCTCAGGAGACAAAGAAATGGGAAGGAAAGAAGAGTATACAGTGAAATTTGTGAAAGCCGGAACCTGTATAAAGTGGAAAGCTGTCAAGAGAAAGAAAACTCAAATATTTTTCACGATAACAAGTGATAGAAAAGTGGTAAGACTGCACCCTGTCAAAGGCGGAAAACTTGCAAGACCCAGAAAAACAAGGCAGTCCCATCAAGTTCCCGCTCTCACAGGTTTTAGTGTAAGTACTTTCCTAGAATATTCAATATGAAGATAGTGCAGAATAAATTCTCACCTAAGCCTAAAAGGGAAAATCTTGTGCTGTTGAACTCATTACATTTGATTACTAATCACTCAGCCGTGTGTATTTATGAGTAAAAAGTAAACACAAGCTTTATACACAATAAGTGACTCAGGAAAGGAAATACTTACTATCAATGGTAGTGGATGTGAGTACTTCCTGTAGCTCCTCCTCTGGAAAATAAATCCCCAAGCCTTTCAGTATAGATTTTATGTCATCAACATGAACCTTTTCATTGGTGACCTTGTCTAAGGCCTTTGCAAGTTCATTAACCTCTATCAAGAGAAAATAATTTCAGTTTAGATACAAATTCTAAATAACTTGAAATATAATTCCAAAAATTAGTATAGATACACAACACTTTTCATTTGAAGATAATATAGCACAGTGAAATTCAAATTTAATACTCTCTTGATGTAGGTATGTATTAACTCCCACGTGATACAGATAAAAGATCAACCATAAGACAAACTGATAGTAGGAATTAATCTTTGGAATTGTCTCATCTATCTCTGCTTCTGCATCCTTTCCCTTGTGTGTTTTGGAAACATTAAGAAGACTGCTTCCCAATTACTGCCACCTCAATCTGCCTCTTTTCCATGTCTTCACTAAAACTTAACTTGTCTTATACCTACTTCCTTTCCCTCAGGGCTGAGAACCCTGGATACAAGGTGACAGTTAACTAATCTGCTAATAGAATCTTTATTTTTTTAATAACTGGAAATTAATGTAGGCGTCCCCGGGTGGTGCAGTTAAGGGCTCAACTACTAGCCGAGAGGTTGGGGTTGAAATCCACCCAAAGGCACCTCAGAAGACAGGCCTAAGTTTTTCAAGGTTTTTACAGCCTTGAAAACCTTATAGAGCAGTTCTACTCCGCACATATGGGCTCACCATGAGTCAGAATCAACTCAATGGCAACTAACAGTGTTACTCTAAGAGGGAGAGTTTCACTCCCACATGTTACTCTCCCCTAATTATGATAAGAAACACTTTAGTAGTGACCTAATACAGATAATAACTTGGTACAAAGGAACACCCTGATGGTAGCAGTTCCTGATGCTGTGGAAGATTCTAAAGAACTTTATTATAGGGGGAGTGACTATCCTTCACATCACTTTACAAAAGTAGTTTAGGGAAAGCCTATATTTATCGTATAATAATATGGTCGATCTGGGTTTGGTCCTTTGGGATCTGAATTTATATCCTCTTCCTGATATGACTGAACTTCCTAGGTACAAAGTGTGTTGACACTGCCTTTGTATTCAGGAAAAGTTTCATGCCTAGATACATATACATACTTTTTTAGCTTCTTTCTGTCTTTTTTTTTTAAATTATATCTTAGTTGAAGGTTTACAGAACTAGTTTCTCATTAAACAATTAGTACACATAATGTTTTGTGACATTGGGTACCAACCCCACGACGCATCAACACTCTCCCTTCTTGATCTTGGGTTCCCCATTACCAGCTTTCCTGTCCCCTCCTGCCTTCTAGTCCTTGCCCCTGGATTGGTGTGCCCCTTCAGTGTCATTTTGTTTAATGGGCCTGTCTAATCTTTGGCTGAAGGCTGAACCTCAGGAGTGACTTCAGTACTGAGCTAAAAGGGTGTCCAGGGGCCATACTCTCAGGGTTTCTCTAGACCCTGTCAGGCCAGAAAGTCTGGTCTTTTTTATTAGAATTTTGTTCTACCTTTTTCTGCAGCTCTGTCTGGGACCCTCTATTGTGGATCCCTGTAAGAGCAGTCGGTGGTGGTAGCCAGGCACCGTCTAGTTGTGTTGGACTCAGTCTGGTGGAGGCTGTGGTAGTTGTAGTCCATTAGTCCTTTGGCTTATCTTTCCCTTGTGTCTTTGGTTTTCTTCATTCTCCCTTGCTCCCAACTGGGTGAGACCAGTGGAGTATCTTAGCTGGCCGCTCACAAGATTTTAAGGCCCCAGACGTTACTCACCAAAGTAAAATGTAGAACATTTTCTTTAAAAACTATGTTATGCAAATTGAACTAGTTATTCTCCGAGACCATGGTCCCCACAGCCCTCAGCCCTGTAATTTGGTCCCTTAGGGAGTTTGGTTGTGTCTATGGAGCTTCCATGACCTTCCCTTGGACAAGTTGTTATGCCTAGAAATAGACACTAAACGTATTATAGCTATGAGGTAGTAATTCCATTACTTATTATCCATTGACTTGGTCATACTGTAATTTTCAATGTTATAAAGTATTTTATCATCCAGAATTTGTGCATTCCCAAATTTATTCTGTGACATGAACACTTTGTACTTAAGTATTCCCCTACAAACATTAGATTCATTCTCATGATGTCCTTTGTGCATGCTAGTCCCCTCACCTAGAATGCCTATCTAAATCTGCCCCTCACCTTACCTCCAATCCAGCAACTAGTTCAAGGGCCATCTGTCCCGTCAAGTTTCCCCAGATAATTACAGTTCATTTTGATCTCATTATATTCCAGTATCTAGAGCCCTTACAGCCAGCGCTACATAATCTAGTGTACTGTTTTCTAAATGTACTTTTTAAACAAGACTCCAGCCTGACTGTAAGCACATTAAGAACAAGAACCTTGTGCTATATTATACTAACTGGTGCAAACACCATGGTGAATATCAAATGTACTCTGTCAATATCTTACTTGGTTACTGACTGTTGTAATTTTTTCTTTCTGTTCCTTCATTGTTTCCATTCTTCTATCAGGTTGTCAACTGCCCAGTCCTATGCCATCCTCACAATCATTATTATGCTTGAGCCCGTTGTTGCAGCCACTGTGTCATTCCATCTTGTTGAGGGTCTTCCTCTTTTTTGCTGACCTTCTGCTTTACCAAGAATGATGTCCTTCTCCAAGGACTGGTCCCTCCTGATAACATATCCAAAGTAGGTAAGACAAAGTCTCGCCACCCTCTCTTCTAAGGAGCATTCTGGCTGTAATTCTTCCAAGACAGATTTGTTCCTTCTTCAGGCTCAGCTGCTAACCGAAAGGTCGGCATGTTCAAATCTACCACCTGCTCCTTGGAAACCCTAATGGGTAGTTCTACTCTGTCCTATAGGGTCGTCGGAATCGACTTGATAGCAACAGGTTTGTTTGGTTTTTTTTTTCCAGGCAGTCCATGGTATATTCAACATTCTTTGCCAACACCATAATTCAAAGGCATCAATTTTTCTTTGGTGTTCCTTATTCATTGTCCAGCTTTCTCATGCATATGAGACGACTAGAAAATACTATGGCTTGGGTCAGGCACATCTTAGTCTTCAAAGTGACATCTTTGCTTTTTAATACTTTAAAGAGGTCTTTTGCAGCAGATTTACCCAATGAAATACATCGTTTGATTTCTTGACTGCTGCTTCCATGGGCATTGATTATGGATCCAAGTAAAATGAAATTCTTGAAAACATCAATATTTTCTCCATTTATCTTGATGTTGCTTACTGGTCCAGTTGTGATGATTTTTGTTTTCTTTATGTTGAGGTGTAATCCAAACTGAAGGCCATCAACAATAAGTGCTTCAAGTCATCTTCACTTTCAGTAAGCAAGGTTGTGTCATCTGCAAATCACAGGTGGTTAATGAGTCTTCTTCCAATCCTGATGCCATGTTCTTCTTCATATAGTCCAGCTTCTTGTTTATTTGCTAAGCACACAAAATGAATAAGTATAGTGGAAGGATATAACCCTGACGCACACCTTTCCTGACTTTAAACCACGCAGTATCCCCTTGTTCTACATAGAGGTTCCTCACGAGCACAATTAAGTGTTCTGGAATTCCCTTTCTTTGCAATGTTATCCATCATTTGTTATGATCCACACAGTCAAATGCCTTTGTATAGTCAATAAAACACAGGCAAACATCTTTCTGGTATTCTCTGCTTTCAGCCAAGATCCATCTGACGTCAGCAATGATATCCCTTCATTCTACATCCTCTTCTGAATCCAGCAGTTACCTGTCAATGTACTGCTACAACCACTTTTGATCTTCAGCAAAATTTTACTTGTGTGTGATATTAACGATATTATATGATAATTTCCTCAATCTGTTTGATCACCTTTCTTTAGAATGGGCACAAATATGGATCTCTCCCAGTCGGTTGGCCAGGAAGTTGTCTTCCAAATTTCTTGACGTAGACAAGTGAGCACCTCCAGTGCTGCGTCTATTTGTTGAAACATTTCAGTTGGTATTCCATCAATTCCTGGAGCCTTGTTTTTAGCCATTCCCTTCAGTGCAGCTTGGACTTCTTCCTTCAGTACCATTGGTTCTTGATCAGAAGCCACCTCCTGAAATGGTTCAACATCAACAAATTCTTTTTGGTACAGTGACTCTATATAGTCCTTCCATCTTCTTTTAATACTTCCTGCATTGTTCAATATTTTCCCTGTAGAACCCTTCAATATTGCAACTCGAGGCTTGAAATTTGTTCTTCAGTTCTTTCAGCTTGAGAAATGCTGGGCCTGTTCTTCCCTTTTGGTTTTCTAACTCTAGGTCTTTGTACATTTCATTATAATACTTAACTTTGTCTTCTCGAGATGCCCTTTGAAATCTTCTGTTCAGCTCTTTTCTTCATCATTTCTTCCTTTCACTTTAGCTGCTCTATGTTCAAGAGCAAGTTTCAGAGTCTCTTCTGACATTCATTTTGGTCTTTTCTTTCTTTCCTGTCTTTTTAATGACCTTTGCTTTCTTCATGTATGATGTCCTTGATGTCATTCCACAACTCGTCTGGCAAGGTCCACATGTATAGTCGCCGTTTATGTTGTCAGAAAAACGTATCATGAAGAAGTCATTGGTCTTGCCAAATCCTATCATGCCATGTATTTAACTACTTGTTTATAATTTATGAAGCACTTCTATGTGCGTTATTTCATTTGATCCTCACCAAAAAAATGCTGTAAAATATACAGGACAGGCACTATTTAACCTATAATTAGAGGCATATATCCATATTTTGCATATTAGATCAGGTCACTTGCCCAAGATCATAATCAAAGAACATTAGTCTAGAACAGAAGCCTCCTGGTTCAGAGTATGATGCTCTTTCTACTACAAATAATAGCAAATGGCCTCCCAATTAATCTCCTTTGTTGCCGTATCCAATAGTCTCAGCCTTTATTGTCCTCTGTATAATTTGGGTGATGGACTACCCACCCTCACTTTTTAATTAAAAAGTAATTTCCCCCCTCCAATTTCAGAATTAGAAATATGCTATGTTCTTAATGGGGGAGGGCTTAATGGGGAAGCAATAGTGTTTCAGTAGTAGAATTCTTGCCTTCCATGCAGGAGGCCTGGGTTAAATTGCCAGCTGATGTCCTTCATGAACAACCACCACCTGTCTGTCAGTGGAGGCTTGCATGTTGCTATGAAGCTGAACAGGCTTCAGTGAAGCACTGAGACTGAAATGAACTAGGAAGAAAGATCTGGTGATCTTCTGAAAATCAGCCGGTGAAAACCTTATGGATCACTACAGTCCAATTAAAAACTGATCAGAGGGATGGCACAGGACCCGGCAGCATTCCATTCCCATTGTACATGGGGTAGCCATGAATCAAGAGCCAACTCGATGGCTGCTAACAACAACAAAACAACAAATATGCTTATGCTGAAATCTTAGAAAACACATAAAATGAAAAAAAGAGAGAAAATCACTTATAACTCCATCATCCAAAGATAATCTCTGATAGCATTTTTGGTATATTTAAGCATGTTTACATTTCAATGGCATTTAACTGTAATATTCTTTAATGGAAAGCTTTGTTTCATTTATTAAGTTTTCATGAACATTCTCCTTTGTCAACGTATTATTCTACCAGCATAATTTTTTATGATTGCACAGTATTCCACTGCATGGCTATATCTTATCTTTTTAAACCAAAACCCAGTTGCTATCACAAATGGATTCCTGATGGTGAATTTTCTCAGGCATAAATATTTTCATTAAAATGATTTTTTCCTTAAGATAAATTTCTAACATCAAATGAGATGCACAGTTTCAAGGTCATTGAGATGCACAGATAAATTCTCTCCAGAAGAGTTGTCCCAATTTACACATATACCCACAGTAAAAGAAAATGGCCATTTCACCACATCCTTTTCAACTCCAACCATTATGACTCTTTTGCATCTTTGTCAGATTTTTTTAAATCTCATTTTTTATTTGTTTTCTCTGTGTACTGGTGATACTAGACTTTTAACAAGAATATCTATGTTGGCTATTAATTGACTATCCATTCTTACATTGCAAAAAACGGGAATTCCAGAACACTTAATTGTACTCATGAGGAACCTGTACTTAGACCAAGTGGCAGTTGTTTGAACAGAACAAGGGGATACCGCTTGGTTTAAAATCAGAAAAGATGTGCATAAGAGTCGTATCCTGAGGCAGGGCCAAGATGGCGGAGTAGTCAGACACTTCCAGTGGACCCTCTTACAACAAAGAACCAAAAACAACAAGTGAATCATTTATATATGACAATCTAGGAGCCCTGAACATCTGAGACAAAGTTGAGGAACGGGACTGAGTGGCAGGGGGAGGGAGAGACAATTTAGAAGCAGCAAGGACTTGCCAGACCTTACCCAGCAAAAGCCTGAGCCCTTCAGGCCTGAGCAGCTCATGGGTCAGCGGTGAGGCAGGCAAGCAGCAGTGCTCAGGAGGCACATTTTCCACACCAGGAGAGACCCAGTGCCAGAGAGTCTACTTGGCCACACAGAAACAGTGAGAAGCAGCCCTTGATTGGGGAAAGATAAGCACTTGTGTATGGCCTACCGCATGGATCAAAAACACCCCCCTCAGGGAAAAACCTCTCTCCCATTTACCTCCCCACTCCCTGCTCTGCACTGGGTCCTGGACTGACTTCAGGAATTGCTGAGTCCCCTGGGCAGGAAGTAGGATCCATCACACGCCCTGAGCCATTCTCTCGGCCTTGGAGAGTGAACAAATTAACAAACAGGGGAAAAAATAAACTTCCGGCTCCCCTAAGCCAGGAACCAAGGGTAGGCACGGATCCTTTGCCTAGGCACAGGCATAAGGGATCCATGTACTTTGAGTGCCTTTCCCCCTGCAGAGACTTGTGTGGGCCCATTTCAACAATGTAGGTCCTCATTACCACAGTACAACAGGGTATATACCTGAAGTCTAATTTCAACTGTTGCAGCTGTGAAGTAGCAGGTTCTTGACATTTGACACTGCTCTGCCCATTAAGCAGGGTCTTCACCTACCCATATCAGGGGCCTGAGAACTAGTGGCTCCACCCACACCACCTGCAGTAGGGCCCCAAGAATAAGAGGAGCCCCCCAGTCCTTATAGCCAACAGCACTGGGTGCTCATAGTCCGGCTACAAAACCCACCCACCTACACACTGTAGGGAACAGGGACACGTCTTCCTCCTGGACACTCAGGGACGGCCATCAGCTGCCTGCCTTGCTCAGAGGGTGTCCCCCTGCTGCAGCCAGATGCCTCTGCCTACACCAATCACCCATGCCTGTCTAGGACTGTAGGTTAGAGCCTACACCACACACTTGGTGGCTATCTACCTGGGTACCTGAGCTGAATCCATACAGGAGGAG
>NW_004443964.1:19216397-19234901 GCF_000243295.1 Trichechus manatus latirostris
GTGCTTTCAGGGGACATCTAGGTCAATTGGCATAACAAAGCTTATTAAGAAAATGTTCTGCATCCTACTTTGGTGAGTGGTGTCTTAAAAGCTTGCAAGCGGCCATCTAAGATGCATCAATTGGTCCCAATCACATGGAGTAAAGGAGAATGAAGAACACCATAGACACAACAATCATGAAGATGATGCAGGATTGGGCAACATTTCCACTCAGTGGTACCATGGAAGAAAAGACCTAGTGATCTGTTTCCATTAAGATTCCAGGCAAGAAAACCCTAGGGAGAACACATGGGGTCACCATGAGTATGAATTGACTTGATGACAACTAAAAATAACAACAACTTGAACAAATATCCAAAACATATTGTTAACAGTGATGTAAAATTTTAATCTTAGAAATTAATGGACAAATATTCGGGTTTGTCATGCATAAATTCTCCTAGTTTATTGCAAGGTAGTCATGGTTAGGCATGAGAGTAAGACCTCACAACGTTCATTTAGAACTGGACAATCGGAATTAACAATTGCAATTACAATGTTAGTTCAATGGTTAGAGTCCCAATATTTAGACTTCAGGCTTTTACCTTTTATGAGTGATTTCAGGAGGAAGGTTTGACCAAAGCTTGAACTCGGCAGAGGTCCCTCGTAGTTAGGGTCTGAGGTCAGTAGCAGGCAAGAGTCTCAGCTATGCCTCTGGCAGGGTCTTCCAAGAGTGTCAGACTTGAGAGGGTATACTCTGTCTCTGCCTTCTTTCAGTGAGTGAGCAGAAATTCAGGGTTTATATGTGAAATTTTTACCTTTGTCTCACATGATAAGTGCCAGTGTGATGTCAAGACTAGTACGTTATGTCTTCTCTCCAGGGTTAGAGATTAGCTGAAAGTCACAGTTTCTCTTCAAGGTTAGAGATTAGGGAGGTTGTTTAGATTTATGTCTCAAGGCTAATGTCTTAGTTATCTAGTGCTGCTCTAACAGAAATAGAACAAGTGGATGGCTTTAACAAAGAGAAATTTATTCTCTCATAGTCTAGGAGGTTAGAAGTCTGAATTCAGGGTGCCAACTCCAAGGGAAGGCTTTCTGTCTCTGTCGGCTCTGGGGGAAGGTCCTTGTCACCAATCTTCACTTGGTTGAGGAGCTTCTCAGCGCAGGGACCACGGGTCCAAAGGACGTGCTATTCTCCTAGCTCTTGTTTCTTGGTGGTATGAGGTCCCAAGTCTTCTGCTGGCTTCTCTCTTTTATATCTTAAAAGAGATTGACTTAAAACACAACCTAATCCTGTAGATTTGAGTCCTGCCTCATTAACATAACTGTTGCTAATTAACCTCATTAACATCACAGAGGTAGGGTTTACAACACATAGGAAAATTACATCATATGACAAAATGCTGGACAATCATACAATACTGGAAATCATGGCCTAGCCAAGTTGACACACATTTTTTGGGGACACAATTCAATCCATCACAGCAAGTTTGCAAAGATTAACTATGTTATGTTTTCTATCATCACAGCATGTAGGGGGCAAGGTCAGTGTAACCTAATCATTGTTTACCATGTTCTTCATATACTTCTATGTTTCTATGTCTAAGTTCAGAAATTTTCTAAGTAACTTTATAATGACTTACAGGTTTCTAATGACTTATAGTTAATGTTGGAAAGCCTCACAAAG
The DNA here is from genome assembly GCF_000243295.1 of Trichechus manatus latirostris. NCBI lineage: Eukaryota > Metazoa > Chordata > Mammalia > Sirenia > Trichechidae > Trichechus > Trichechus manatus. Next base: position 19,218,064 of record NW_004443964.1, read on the forward strand.
GTAGATATATTTCTATTTCTAAGTTCGTACTATGAGTGCTTATTCATAAGAATTTTGAAAACATAATAGTGACTTATAACTTATGTGATTTTGGATCATTATAGAAACATACAGAACAATTGGCATTTTTGGACAGCACACATTAAACAAGTATGGTGAAAGGATACAACTCTTTTTTTTTTTTGTTGAAGTTTACATTTCAAGTTAGTCTCCCATACAAAAATTTATACACACATTGTTATGTGACCCTAATTGCTCTCCCCATACTGTGACAGCACACTCCTCCTTTTCACCCCTGATTCCCCATGTCCATTCAACCAGCTTCTAACCCTCTCTGCCTTCCCATCTCACCTCTGGGCAGAAGCTGCCCATTTAGTCTCTTGTATCTACTTGAGCTAAGAGGCACACTCCTCATGACTATCACTTTATGTTCCATAGTCCAGTCCAATCCCTGTCTGAAGAGTTGGCCTTGGAAATTGTTTTAGCTCTGTGCTGATAGAGAATCCAGGGGCCATGCTTTCTGGGGTTCCTCCAGTCTCAGTCAGATCATTAAGTCTAGTCTTCTTGCTAGAATTTGAGTTCTGCACCCCACCTTTCTCCTGTTGTGTTCCCTGTCAGGGCAGTCATTGGTGGTAGCCAGGCACCATCTAGTTATTCTTGTCTCAGGCTGATGAAGTCTCTGGTTTATGTGACCCTTTCTGTCTCTTGGACTACTGCTTTCCTTGTGTCTTTGGTGTTCTTCATTCTCCTTTACTCCATGTGATTGGGACCAATTGATGCATCTTAGATGGCCGCTTGCAAGCTTTTAAGACACCACTCACCAAAGTAGGATGCAGAACATTTTCTTAATAAGCTTTGTTATGCCAATTGACCTAGATGTCCCCTGAAAGCACAATCCCCAGATCCCTGCCCCTGCTACTCTGTCCCTCAAAGTGTTTGATTGTATTCAGGAAACTTGTTAGCTTTGGTTTAGTCCAGCTGTGCTGAGTTCCCCTGTAGTGTGTGCTGTCCTTCCCTTCACCTAAGACAATTCTTGTCTACTATCTAGTTAGTGAATAACCCTCATCCTCCCTCCCCACCCTCGTAACCATCAAAGAATGATGTCTTCTGTGTTAAAACCTTTTCTTGAATTCTTGTAATAGTGGTCTTATACAATATTTGTCCTTTTGTGACTGACTAAATTCACTCAGCATAAAGCCTTCCGGATTCCTCTGTGTTATAAGATGTTTCACAGCTTCATCGTTGTTCTTTATCGTTATGTAGTATTCCATTGTGTGGATATACCATAATTTGTTTATCCATTCGTCCGTTGATGGGCACCTAGGTTGTTTCCATCTTTCTACTATTGTGAACAGTGCTGCAGTGAACATGGGTTTGCATGTATCTATTCGTGTGATGGCTCGTATTTCTGTAGGATGTATTCCAAGGAGTGGGATAGCTGGATCATATGGTACTTCTATTTCTAGCTTTTTGAGGAAGCACCGAATCGATTTCCAAAGTGTTTGTACCATTTTACATTGCTCAATGCAATATGTCACTTCTTGTTTGCTACATCCATGGACTTTGATTGTTAATCCAAGTAGAATGACATCGCTGACAACTTCAATTTTTTTCTCCATTTATCATGATGCTGTTAATCAGTCCAGTTTTGAGGATTTTCATTTTTTTTTTAATTTTTTTAAATTGTACTTTAGATGAAGATTTACAGAATAGTTTCTCATTAAACATATTGTTTTATGACATTGGTTAACAACCCCATGACATGTCAACACTCTCCCTTTTTGACCTTGGAGGACCTTTTTTTTTTTGGTGAAAATATACATAGCCGAAGTTACACCATTTCAAAACCTTCCACATGTACAATTCAGTGACATCGATTAGATTCTTCCAGTTGTGCTGCTATTCTCACTATCTTTTTCCAAATTATTCCATCACCATTATCTTCCACTCACTGTCCCCTAGGCTTCCCATCAAACTTTTTGAGTTGCTGTTGTCAATTTGATTTCACACAGATAATACTTTTTTTTTTTTTTGTATTTTAGATGAAGGTTTACAGAACAAATAGTTTCTTATTAAACAGTTAGTACACATATTGCCCTATGACAATGGTTAACAACCCCATGACATGTTAACACTGTCCCTTCTCAACCTTGGGTTCCCTCACCAGCTTTCCTGTCCCCTCCTGCCTTCTAGTCCTTGTCCCTGGACTGTTGTGCTTCATTAGTCGTTTTGTTTTATGGGGTTGTCCAATCCCCAGCTGAACAGTGAACTTTGGGAGTGACTTTACTACTGAGCTAAAAGGAAGCTCCGTGAAGCTGCTTTCTCGTATCCGGTTTGCTGATCTACAATAGAAGTCCAAGATGCCGGATCCGTGCTGCAGTAGCTGATAGGGGACCTCTGTATGTATCTCTCCTTGCTCTCTGCTCTCGGTCAGTTTCTTATTCCATTTGTTGCTTGGCTGAGTTCTTTATCTCTTCATTTGATGCTTAGGGTTTCAGGACTGATGTGGCTCTCTGTCTTAGTTTTTCAGATCTTTGCTGTGGAGGGACGGCATGGTACTTCTGTCTACAGCACCATGTTGCCCAGAAGTAAGTGAGGATTTTCATTTTCTTGATGTTCAGGTGTAATCCATACTGAAAGCCGTAATCTTTGATCTTCATCAGTAACTACTTCAAATAGTCAGCAAGGTTGTGTCATCTGCACATTGCAGGTTGTTAGTAAGTCCTCCTCCAACCCTGATACTGTGTTCTTCATATGTCCAGCTTCTCAAATTATTTGCTCAGCATACAGATTGAATAAATAAGGCGAAAGGATACAATCTTGTCACACATAAGAAACTAAATATAGTGGTTTGTTGTTGGGAGAAGGAGGTAGAAACTGGATGAATAAGAGAACAGGTAGGAGGAAGATTTTCACTGTGTATCTTTATATACTTTTTTATTTATGATCTGTGTGAATGTATTACGTAACATAAACATTTAAATTTATTAGTTAAAATATTTTTAGAGTCACATATTTTGGGTATCCTTTTTAGAAAACATACTATTTACTTCAATTATGAAAAAATGATGTTAAAAATGAGACTTAAGAGAGTGAAAGGCATACAACCTTCATCTGAACTCCTAAAATACTAAATGTGTACCACTCACCTGATTTTGTAGCATATTAGTTATATTTTTATGTAAGTGGCCTATCATTTTTCAACAATTACGGTAAATATGTCCTATATTCTAAATGTGTATGTTGTTGTTGTTTTTGTTCGGTGCTGTCAAGTCGGTTCCAACTCATGTGACCCTATGTACAACAGAACAGCTTAAGTGTGTATAAAGCGTCCTAATTATTCTCACCTCTAAAATCCTGAAAACGCTTATTGCTCTTCAATGCTAAAAGGGCAGTCTTTAGGGAAATGTCCCCCTTTTCTGTAAACAGTAAAAAATAAATTAATATATTCAAGAAACATAAAGGACTTATACAGTAAGCTAAATTGGTTCACTTATTGTCCCCTTAACACACATCTCATGATTATCTACCTCCCTACACTTTTGTGGAGAATGCTGTATACTCTCTACCCACAAAAAATCCTATTCATGTCAAAACCAGCTCACAGTTTTTGAAAAAGCCTTCCCTTAGCCTATATCTTCCTTTAACTACTGCCCTATTCCTTTCCTCTCCTTTACAACTTAATTTCTGGAAAGAAATGTTTTACTCATCACATCCTCATTCACACCTCAAATTACTGCAATCTGGCTTCCACCTCCATTGAAACTGCTCTCTTATTGGTTAACCAGTTAACTATTGCCAAACCAATAAACACCTTTAAATTTCTGTCTTAACATCTTCCTCCTTCAAACTCTTTCTTCTCTCTGTATTATTGATACAGCTTTCTCTTGGTTTCCCTCCTACTGTTCTGGTTACTTCTTCTCATTGTCCTTTATAAACCATTCTTTCTCCATCATTCCTTAAGTGTTAGCATGCTCCAGTGCTCTGTCCTTGGCTCTCTTCTCATTACAACTCTATATACTTTCCCTGAATTTTCCTGTAACTACAAACTGTATGTTGATGACTTCCATATTTCTATTTCCAGCCCATCTTCAGCTCTATGTTCACAATTACCACAAACACAGTATTTCCTAAGCTGAACTCATTTTTTCACTAAAACCTGAACCTCCTCCTGTATTCCCTATCTTAGTAAAGGACATCATCATGAAATAAGTCACCCAAGCCAGGAATGTTACTCATCCTCAATTCCTATCCCTCTCCTTTCCCTAACTTAATGAAACAATGATTAAGTTCTGCCTCTCTAATCTCATGTATGTCTTCTTTCCATCCCTAGAGATAAAATCTTAGTTCAGACACTCATAATTTTTAACCTGGATTATTACATGCCGTCTAAAATGTCTCCTTGCTTTCCAGATTGCTCTCCTTCAATCATTTCTTAACACTGATACCGGAATGGCTATTTAAAGTGCAAAATTAATCTTGTCAGTTTTCAACTTTGAATTCTTCAATAACTCCCTAGAGCCTTAAGTATAAAATTCAAACTCTTTAGCTCAGGAAAAAAAAAAAAAAAAAATCCTTGATCTTCTCATTTCTCTCCCTCTCTTACTATGCCTCACCAAGTCAATGGCCAAACTTTGGTTCACATCATAATGAACTGCAGAGCTTATTTAAAAGACATATACATCTACACACATGAATATGCCTTGGTCCCAATGTAGATATTGTGAGGCATGAGATCAAAGTATCTGGGTATTTAACAAATTCCCTGAGTATTTCTGATGTAAATCAGTTTGAGATCCACTGCTGTAAGTCCTATTGGAGTACTTGGAGTTCCTTGGCTCCTCCAGGAACTTCTACACTTTGCATATGCTGAGTATTCCTTACTAATCCCTTCTGGTCCCCAGAACCCCCAATTCCTGGTTAATTTATACTTATATTTCAAAACTTAACTCAGTGTCCTCTCCTCCAGGAAGCCCCTTTGACCACTCTATCCAACTCTTACAGGTTAGGTACTTATTGTATATGCTCCCATAACACCCTATGTTTACCTATTCCATAGCATTTAACATTGGTGTTCTTGTTCTTTGTTTATCATCTCAGTAGACTGTAAGTTCTTAAGAAACTGTGTCTTTTATCTTTATATACTTAGTGCTTTGCAAGCAATAGATGATCAATAAATCTTCATAATGAATGAAACAGCTCTCCTCCGAACTCCTACAGAACTCAGTGTTATTACTGTTTCTCTGGCAATTATTTAAGAACTGTCATGTAACATTTCACAATTTACTGAACCTTTATCCCCAGCATAATTGTATATCTGTTTGTTGTTTATATCTTGCCTCACCAACTAGACTGAAAGTTTCCTGAATATGAATAGTTTTATATTTCTGTGAATACATTACATACTATATAACATCATACATACAACAGGCCTCAAGATCAGGTCTGCCATATACAGTGTGCAGGCCATGCACTACACAAAACCAAGGGGTGCCTTTTACACAGATGACAATGTGCCCCGGAAGTTGTGCAGTGCAGTGGCCCCAATCAACATGATTGATGAAGCAATGCCAAAATGCATTTAATAACGTAAAAAGGAAAATACTTCTAGAAATGGATTTTAAATTAATTTTTAAAAACATACATAATAATCGCCAAAATTTCAAAATTATGTATTATATTTTTTCTGAAATCTCTTAGGATTTACATTCATGCCACAAAATATTGAAGGGTGATTAAAATACATATCTCAGGCAGTGGGGAGAAAGTCCTCTCTTAGCCTCTTCCTGGTTAACAGAGGTTTCACTTCGGCACAACCTTCTTAGAAAATTATTTCACATTCCCTGCTTTATATAGTATGTACTCAAAACAAACCAACAAACAAACCCTGATGCAATCAACACAGGATACTTGATGGGGCTATAAAGTAGGGCTTATTTCACCAGTCTAGACTCCCGAAAAAAATCTAAACCTATAATACACACTTCCTTTACTCAAAGCTTTTCTATCAAAATAAGTGTATGATCTCAATAGACTTGTTCTGTTAGAGTGTTTTTTTCCCCTGGATAATAAAGAGAAAATTGTTGGGGGGGTGGGAAATGGAGGATAGGGAAAGTGAATACATTGTGCCAAGATATGGTAACAGCTGAAATTTGATGAAGTCAGTTACTCTTCTAAAATATAAAAATAATCGCTAGTACTTTATTATGAAAACCAACTGATAGTGATTTTATGTACCATCAATATCAAGCGTTTTCTCTAACATCTCATATTCTTCACGCTTTAAAGGAACACCAAGGTCATCAAAAGCATCTTTCAAGTCATTAACTTGAATTCTGTCACAGTTCATCAGGTTGACAGTATTGAGGGCACTGTGTATATCTGAAAATAAACAGCAATTATGTAAATCACTTAACACCGTTCGGGAATATTTTTATTTTCTGAACTTGTGAACAATAAAATTCTAAACTTTTTCAAACATATCTCAATTAACATTATCTCTGTGATTCCAAAATTAATAAAATAAGCCAAATAATCCTTTCTTCTAAGTATTACCCTGAATTGGTCAGTTATTTTGTCTTAATATAAAAAAACAAGTTGGCCGAGATTTCTTTATCTAACTCAATAAAATGATCAATTTTTAAAAGTTAAAATGCAGCCATTGTTGCACTATCTAAACTAAAACCAAACCCGTTGCCGCTGAGTCGATTCCAACTCATTCTGACTTAGCAACCCTTAAAGCTCAACTGCTAACCAAAAAGGTCGGCAGTTCGAACCCACCAACTGCTCCTTGGAAACCCTATGAGGCAGGTCTACTCTGTCCTATAGGGTCGCTATGAATTGGAATTGACTCGATGGCAACCAGTGCACTACCTAGGGAATGTTTAAGTGAGTGAAAGGGACTTCAGGGCTCATCTCTGTCTATATGAAACTGCCCAAATTTCAGGGTATAACAATATAAGTAGTCCTGAATTTTCTTCTATTTATATGTGTTGCTGATTCATTAATTTTTTCCTTATTCCTCATCACTTTTACTCTCTAATTAAAGATTCTTGCCTCTTTCCTAACCAAGGAAGCCAACAAGTAGGAGTGTTAAGGTTTTCAGGAATACATTGTGCCTAAAAAGAGAAACAGTCTTCACTTTTTAATTTAAAAGATACTTATTTATAAGAGTCAAATGCCACAAAACCTGTACATGAAATTTTAATTAACGAGTTTGGGGTGACAGGGAATAGATGTCAGGGTTCTTCTGTAAAGAGAGAAAAATGTTAGAGATTCTTTCAAGCTGATGTACTCTGCACTCTTCCCTGGCTGTATCTAAACCTCTAGGAGTTTTCTCCTCTAAACTGGACCTTTAATATTACAGCCATGCCTCTAATTTCTTTATCAATGAGTTATACAAATCACCATACATTCAAAGCCACTGCTTGGTTCATAATCTCTAGTTTATCTAAGAGACTATGTTATTTTTTAAAGGTGAATTACAGGTACACAAAAGAGTAACCAAATTCACTTGTTAGATGTCTTATTTCCCAACAAGCAGATAGCTCTCTCCGTCTCCACACCTAATTCTTCAATAAGCAGGTCCTTTCCAGCAGGTTTCAGACACAAGCCTCAAATTTAAGCTGAGACTAATCTTCTCATCCTCCCAAAAACTCCTGACACTCAAAATCACTCTCTCCTCTCTAATTGAAATGAAGAAAAGAAATAAGAAGGAAAGAAAAGTCCTTCAGCTAAGGACTTCTTTGGGAAGACAATGCATTTCTGTTTTTACAAACTGACTTCTTGACCTCTGTATTTTCTTCTCCCATGGTTCATCACCCTCAGTCTGACTCACGCGGCTCTATTCCTTAGTCATCCCTTTTTTCACATCTTTCTGCCTTCTAATCATATCAAATGCTTTCAAATATATCTAACCTACCATTATTTGAACAACATTCCACATTTGCATCAAACCTACATAAAATAGTTCTTATCTAGAACAAAAAGGATTACAACTAAAATGTACATAGTAGTTATTTAACAGTTCTTCATTATAAAGCAAGAACTTTTGGTGATTATCTAGAATGGAAAAGGTTAGAAATGTTAAACCATGAAATTAAACCACCTTCATTTACAAACAGTTATGTTGTCTTCCTCAACTCCCAACTAACTTGAGTTACTGGGTTATAACTGCATTATTTATTAACACTAGAATATTTCCTCTAAAAACATATACACGTGGTAAACTTTTTGTCTACTTACTGTTTGAAACAATAATAAAAGATTATATTAATTCAGAAAACAGTGTACACCACAGGAAGAAAAAGATAAAATTATAAAGCACAATATTTATTGGCCATGGCTTTTGCGAAATCAACAGTGAAGTTATTACTAAAAATCTCTGAAGACCACACACATTCTACAATGGCATACTACGTTATCTGTGAAATTCAACAATCGTACAGGCAGTTCTTGGGTTATGAACATCCAATTTACAGACAACTTGTACTTGCCCTTTAATGTTATGTAAATTTGCCCTCACTTTGAAAGGACTGAATCCACCCTACTCACAACAACTTCTTCATCACATCACCTTCACTTGCTGCAAGTACAGCTTTTAAATCACTGAAAAGATTTCAAGCCTTTTTTGGCCCTAAAACTCAAACCCACTTCCGTCAAGTCGATTCGACTAATAGTGACCCTGTAAGACAGAGTAGAACTGTCCCATATGGTTTCCAAGGCTGTAAATCTCTACAGAAGCAGACTGCCACATCTTTCTCCTGCAGACCACTGTTGGTTTCGAACTACCAACCTTATAGTTAGCAGTCAATTGCTTTAACCACTGCACCACCAGGACTCCTTCCCTGCACTAAAGTAAGGCTAAATAAGAACCATATGCACCTATTCTGACTTACCCTCAAATTAGACTTAAAGACTTAAAGACACAGTTAGGAACAGATCTCATTCATATACTTAAAGACACAGTTAGGAATGGATCTCATTCATAACCCAGGGACTGCCTGTATTCCAAACAACTTCATGAAAAATACATTTGGGCTTTATAAAAATAAATATAGTTAAGATTAACTCTGTTGTAACTCAGAATAAAAAAAGAACTGAAAATTATTTGCCAGTTCAAAGCAAAAATTAATTGGATGGTTCATGACTAGGTTCAATGTAATGAGTTTTTATGACATATACAAGCCTTTTAAATAATTCATGATAATCTCCAGAAATCAAAGCCTTTACAAAAAAAAAAACACATGAAAGTTTTTCTAGGCCTCCACCAGACTAAGTCCAGTACAGCTAGATGGTGCCCGGCTACCACCACTGACTGCTCTGACCAGAATCACAACAGAGGGTTCTAGACAGAGCTGGAGAAGGATGTAAAACAAAATTCTAACACACACAAAAAAGACCAGATTTACTGGCCTGAAAGAGACTGGAGAAACCCCAAGAGTATGGCTCCCAGACACCCTTTTAGCTCAGTGGTGAAGTCACTTTTGAGGTTCACCGTTTAGTTGGGATTGGACAGCCCCATAAAACAAAATGGGACCAGTGAGGCACAGCAGTCCAGGGACAAGGACTAGAAGGCAGGAAGGGACAGGAAAGCTGGTGATAGAGAACCCAAGGCTGAGAAGGGACAGTGTTGACATGTCGTGGGGTTGTTAACCAGTGTCATAGGGCAACATGTGTACTAACTGTTTAATGAGAAACTATTTTGTTCTGTAAACCTTCATATAAAGCAAGAATAGCAGCACAACGGGAAGAACATAATCAATGTCACTGAATTGTGCATGTAGAAATTTTTGAAATGGTGTACCTTTGGCTATGTATATTTTCACCAAAAAAAAAAGGTTGAGCAGGGAGAGGGTTGACATGTCGTGGGGTTGTTAACCAGTATCATAAAACAATATATGTACTGACTGTTTAATGAGAAACTATTTGTTCTATAAACCTTCACCTAAAGTACAATAAAAAATAAATAAAATAAAAATAAATAAAAGATTTTTTAAACTAACTTAATAATTTATTTGAGTTATAAATTATGCTCTACCTGCTTCTAAGTAATGAATAAACCTTAATAGCAACAATATCAAAGACTATGCTATCAAATTTTTTGAATTCTAATTCATGAGCTCCCTAATTTTTCCACTAAAATCTCATCAGGCTTTTTTATAGAAATTTACAAACTTATTCTAAAATTCCTATGATAATGTAAAAGACCTAGAATGTCAAAATAACTTTTGAAAAGTAGAACAAAGTTGGAGCACTAACACTACCTGATTGAGTTCAGTATTTATTATAAAGCTACAGTAATCAAGATGATGTGGTATTGGAAAAAGGCAGCAAGAGAACAATGTGACAAAATAGAGAGTCCAGAAATAGACATATACACATATACACAACTGATTTTCTACAAAGGAGCAAAGACAATTGAGCGGAGACAACATAGTCTTTTCAAAATGGTGCTAGATAAATTGAATATCCATTTGCAAAAAAATGAACTTCAATCTATAGTTTGCTGTACATATAAAAATTAATTTAAAATGGATCATATGCCTAAAATGTAAAACCAAAACCTATAAGACTTCTGGAAGAAAACACTGGATCAAAGTTTTGTGACCTTGGGTAAGGCAAAGATTCTTAAATAACACCAAAAACATGATCTGTAAAACAAAAAAAATTGATTAATTGGATTTCATCATAATTAAGACTATTGCTCTCCTAAAGACACACCACTGTTAAGAGAATCAAGGGACAAGCCACAGACTCAGAGAAGATATCTTCAAAGCATATATCTGAGGACTTTTATTCAGAATATATAAAGTAATAAGAAGACAAACAATCTAACTTTAAAAATGGGCAAAAAATGTGAACAGAGACTTCACCAAAGAAAATATAGAGATGACAAGTAAACTCATGAGAAGATGCTCAACATCATTAGTCATTAAGGAAATACAAATCAAAACTACAATGAGATATACTATGTACCTATTGTTGTTGGTGCTCTGGTGGCGAAGTGATTAAGAGCTTGACTGCTAACCAAAAGGTTGGCTGTTCGTATCCACCAGCAGCTCCTTGGAAACCCTATGGGGCAGATCTACTCTGTCTTCTAGTGTTGCTATGAGTTGGAATCAACCCAGCCGCAGCGGGTTTGGTTTTTTTGAGTGGGTTTTTATTTTTGTTATTAGGTGCCGTCGAGTCGATTCTGACTCATGATGACCCTACAGGACAGAGCAGAACTGCCCCCACAGGGTTTTCTAGGCTGTAATCTTTACGCGAGCAGATTGCCAGGTCTTTTCTCCCACAGAGTAGCTGTTGGGTTCAAACCGCCAACCTTTAGGTTAGCAGCCAAGCGCTTAACCATTGTGCCACCAGGGGTTCTTATGCACCTATTAGAAGGGCTAAAACTATAGACTGACCATACTAAGTACTGGCAAGAATTTGGAGAAACTGAGACTCTCATACACTGTTGGTGGGAATGTAAAAACCACTTTGGAAAACAGTCTAGCAGTTTCTTAAAGAAGTTAAATGTACACCTATCATATAGTCTAGCTATTCTACTTCTAGGTAATTACCCAAGAGAAATGAAAGCATATCTCTCTACAAAGACTTGTACACAAACGTTCATAGCAGCTTTATTTGTAATAGCCAAACTCTTGAAACAACCTAATGTACATCACTAAGTGAGTAGACAAACCTATATCTATACAATGTGTATATCTATACAATGGGACTCTATTCAGCAATACAAAGAAATGAACTATTGATACATGCTACAACGTGTGAATCTCAAAAAAATTACATTGTGAAACAATTCAGTAAAAAAGTAAATACTTTATTATTCCATTTATATATAAAGTTCTGAGAAATGCCAATGAATCTATAGTGACAGAAAGCAGATCCAGTGGCTACTTGGGAATGAGGGAGAAATGGTGGGGAAAAGGTGGGAAGAGATTACAAAAGGGCATGAGGAACTTTTTAGGGTGATGGATGTGTTTACTGTCTGGATTGTGGTGATGGTTTCACGGGTATGTATGTGCGCATGTTAAAACTTGACAAATTGAGCACTTTAAGGTGACTTTGGTGAAGGGTAGGAAAAAAGAAAATTAAAAAAAATTGTGCACTTTATATACACTTTCTTTTATGTCAATTAAGCTTCATAATGCTATTTTAAAAATAATAAAAATGACAAAAAGACAATGCAAACTATGACAAATATCTAAAATGAAATACCTTATTAATTGATTGACTTACTTTCAAACACCGGAACTGGCTTCCTTGTGTTCAAAGTCTCCAAAAGTTGTTTGAGGCTTACTTCACTATTTTCTAAAAAGTAAAGTATAATGATTACGAAATGGCAAAGTATCAATGCTGATAATCATTAAATAATCATGGTAAGGAGGCAGGGAGTGGGCAAATTCTGTAATTTCTGAAAATTAGCTGGATAAAAATCAATTTAAAAGAGTTTTACCCAAAATCTGTTCCCTCAAAATGAAATTTTAACTATATTAATTCATTTAGCTTAAATAATCTAATTTATACTTGTATCTTATAGGTTTGATGTTAGGTAGAGGTCGCCTCTTAAAGTATTTCCAGGAGAAGAAAAATATGAATTTTCATTAACTCTTAATAAGCCTATGCTCTCATTATATTTCTAAAACCTAGTTTATCTAAAATGTACATATATACAACAGATGTCACAAGCACACAGGACTAACGAAGACTTCATTCTGCTTCATATAGTGCTCTTTCAAAAAGGATTCACCATCAATAGATGCTTGTCTCAGGATCTCCTGGAATGTCTTGCTGCTTAATGGAACTCCAGTACTCAAGAGTCTGGAGCTCATTTCATTTACAGGCATCTTCTCATTTCTAATCTTATCAACAGTTGCAATCTCTTGAAATAAATCTGTAAATACATGAAGAATAGAGAACAAATGATGAAACTGGGGCAGAGCCCTTTCTAGAACTTAACACCCATAGCCTGCAGAAAGCTAGGTATATGATAGGAGGAATTCTGAATTAAAGAGCTTTTAAACATATCAGTGGGCTTTGCTTTTAGAAGTTAATTAAAGAATAAACAAAATTTAAGATACCCTTAGTTAGATAAAAGTTGAGTTTCTGCAAGATTTTGTATAAGTCACTTTTACACATTAACTATTTCCCCTCAAAGGTGTTTTTGCTGTTGCTCAGGTCTTTCATAGGCTACAAAGCATTTCAAGAAAACTTAGGTGGTAATTCTTAAAATTAGGTCATGCAGTAGAAATAGAAGGCAAGTTGTTGGGGAAAGAAAAACTTTCAAAATATAAGCCTTCTATGGATTCAAGAACACTAGTCACTCATTATCCTAGCATTAGAGAGCCTTTCTCTCTTACAGTCTACCTACTAGTTTTAGATACATCCTTTTAGTACTTTCTTTTATGTTTAACTATTAAAAAAAACCAAACCCATTACTGTTGAGTCAATTCTGACTCACAGTGACCCTACAGGACACAGTAGAATTGCCTCATAGTTTCTAAGGAGCACCTGGTGGATTCAAACTGCCAACCTTTTGGTTAGCAGTCGTAGCACTTAACCACTATGCCACCAAGGTTTCCTGTTTCACTATAGGGGAAGAAAAATAAGCATGTGGAAATAAACGAAGGTGAGAGAATATTGTATTAGAATAATGATAGCGTGAGATGTGTAACTTTATAATGAAGCATATACTGAGACAAATAAATAATTAGCTTTGAGGACGCATATTCTAGGTATGTGATTCTAATCAATTCATTATAGTCAAAGCATAGATTGAATAAATGGTAAGGAATAGGAAAGCAGATTGCAACATCTCAAATAAAGCATGAAAAATATATATCTTAGTACTACATAACCTGAGTGTAGTTTTTTTTTTTTTATTAATATGTTTACCTGTGTTTTATTGACTACACAAAGGCATTCGACTGTTTGAATCATAACAAATTATGGATAACATTGAGAAGAATGGAAATTCAGAATACTTAATTGTGCACATGCAGAACTGTACATAGACCAAGAGGCAGTTGTTCAAACAAAACAAGGGGATACTGCATGGTTTAAAGTCAGGAAATGTGTGCATCAGGGTTGTATCTTTTCACTATACTTATTCCATCTGTATGCTGAACAATAACCCAAGAAGCCGGACTATATGAAGAAGAATGGGGCATCAGGATTGGAGGAAGACTCATTAACAACCTGCGTTATGCAGATGACACAACCTTGCTTGCTGAAAGTGAAAAGGACTTAAAGCACTTACTGATGAAGATCAAAGACCACAGCCTTCACTATGGATTACATCTCAACATAAAGAAAACAAAAATCCTCACAACTGGGCCAATAACCAACAACATGATAAATGGAGAAAGATTGAAGTTGTCAAGGATTTCATTTTACTTGGACCCACAATCAATTCCCACGGAAACAGCAGTCAAGAAATCACATGATGCATTGTATGGGGAAAATCTGCCGCAAAAGACCTCTTAAAAGTGTTAAAAAGCAAAGATGTCACTTTGAGGACTAAGGTATGCCTGACCCAAGCCATGATATTTTCAATCACCTCATATGCATGCAAAAGATGGACAATGACTAAGGAAGACTGAAGAATTAATGCCTTTGAATCATGGTGTTGGTGAAGAATATTGAATATACCACAACTGCCAGAAGAACGAACAAGTCTGTCTTGGAAGAAATACAGCCAGAGTGCTCCTTGGAAGCAAGGATGGTGAGATTTCGTCTCACGTACTTTGGACATGTTATCAGGAGGGACCAGTCCCTGGAGAAGGACATCATGAGTAGAACCGCACTAGAGTTTCCAACGAGCAGCTGGTGGATTCAAACTGCCAACTTTTTGGTTAGCAGCTGAGCTCTTTAACCACTATGCCACCAGGGACCCTGGTAAGGTAGAGGGTCAGCAAATTACAGGAAAACCCTCAACAAGATGGATTGACACAGCGGCTGCAACAATGGGCTCAAACAGCAATGATTGTGAGGATGGCACAGGACCAGGCAGTGTTTTGTTCTGTTGTATACAGGGTCGCTATGAGTCAGAATCGACTCGACGGCACCTAACAACAACAACAGTTTTTTAACTGTGACTCATACAGTGGATAGTGAAATAAATTTAGTAGGTCCTGAATAGCATTTAAAAATGAAATAAAATAATGTGAAATTCATTAGAAGACATCAGAGTGCATCAGGAGTGGTAAGGGTGAGCATTATTTTGTTTTATAAAACATATTTTTCTCTCTGTCTATGTGTGTATACTTGCTCACAATCTAAATGCAGTTCTTACTATTCATTACAGGACAGTTATAAGTAACCAAGTTATAAGAAACCAAGAATTGCTTGTAATTTCAATGGGAATATGAAGTTTGAGGAAGAGCGAGGAGTGTAAAAGACCAAAATTCTTCATCTATCCATAATAGGAAATCAGTAACATATATTTTATTGATAAATTAAGAGATATCATTATATACATTTTATTTAAGAACATAGTGGTAAATATCAAAAGTAAGAGGAAAATAAACTGAAAGTGATTATTTTTTCTGGAGCAGGAAATAAGGGGTGCAGGAGTGGGGAGGTTGTGAAGATAGCTATTTTTTTACCTAAGTTTGCATAAATCAATTGATCTGAAACTTAATAATGCATACAAAGGCCTGACTGTTAACTGAACATCAGTCTTCATGAAGGTACTCTATAAATCGGACTTTTTTTGCTACTTGAAGGGTTTTCCTTCAAATTAGTTCAAATTAAACAATCTTAAAAATTTTTCTGGCCTGAAAGAAATTAACAAACAACTAGCATGAAGTATCCAAGTTTTGCTGCATTACGTATTAACAGAAATGTGATCACTAAGTGCCAATTAATGCTTATCAAATTACTTGCTGAATTTTTTTCCCCACTTAACAATTAAGTTTATTTAGTAAAGGCAGACAGTACAGAGGACTGGTTGAGAGCAAGGATGTAGGCTGTCTGAACTCAACTCACAGGTCTGCTATTATCTAGCCATGTGACTTTGGCCGAGTTACTCTCTGTGCCTCAGTTCCTCAGTTGTAAAATACAGACGGTAAAATATTAGTACCTTCCTCTCAGTGCTACTATGAGGATTAAATAAATTCATGCGTACAGATTGCTTAGGACAGTGAGTGGCACTATTTAAGTATTTGCTATGTAAGAGTAAGGAGTCCTGGTGCCACAACAGTTAAGTGTTCAGCTTTTAACCGCAAGGTTGGCAGTTTGAACCCACTCAGTGCCTCCATGGAAGAAAGACCTGGCAATCTGCTCCCATATGTATTACAGCCAAGAAAACCCTATGGGACAGTTCTACTATGTCACAGCGGGTTGCTATGAGTCAGAATCAATTTGTCGGCACCCAACAACAATTTCTTTAAGGGGGCATGATGGCACAACAGTTAAGTACTTGGCTGCTAATTGAAAGGTTGGCAGTTTGAGCCCATCCAGCAGCTCCACAGAAGAAAGACTTGGAAATCTGCTCACATAAAGATTATAGCCTAGAAAACCCTATGGGGTAGGTCTACTCTGGGCTCACTCAACACACCTAACAACAACAACACGTAAGAGTGCCCCTGGGCTTATATTTTTCATTTTGGTAGTGGTAGATAAAAATTTTCCCTAGTCTGAAAAGATGAGTCCAAAGGACTAATGGACCACAGCTACCTGGCCTCCACCAGACTGAGTCCAGTACAGCTAGATGGTACCCGGCTACCACCACTGACTGCTCTGACCAGGATCACAACAGAGGGTCCTGGACAGAGCTAGAGAAGGATGTAGAACAAAATTTTAACTCACAAAAAGAGACCAGATTTACTGGC
>NW_004443964.1:19235495-19238101 GCF_000243295.1 Trichechus manatus latirostris
ACATGTCATGGGGTTGTTAACCAATGTCATAAAATAATATGTGTACTGACTGTTTAATGAGAAACTATTTGTTCTGTAAACCTTCATCTAAAGTATAATAAAAAAATTTTTTTTTTAATTTTCCCTAGTCTGTCTCCAGGACTCAAAAGAAAAAAAAAAATGATCTCATTGAACCAGAAACAGTTTTTGCACAATGGAATGTTCTGGGTCTTCCACAGTACTGAAAAGGAAGTTGTGGGTGTCCAGAATCTAATCTGACTTTCAAATACTTCCATAAAAACCCTCAGAGGAAGAACTATCACACTTTAAAAAATCACCTGCTTCACAATAGCAAAAAGATGGCAACAACCTAAGCGCCCATCAACAGATGAATGGATAAACAAACTATGGTATATACACACAATAGAATACTACACAGCAATAAATAATAATGATGAATCTGTGAAACACCTCACAACATGGATGACATCTGGAGGGCATTATGCTGAGTGAAATAAGTCAATCACAAAAGAACAAATACTGTATGAGACCACTACTATAAAAACTAGTGAAAAGGTTTACACACAAAAAGAAACAATCTTTGATTGTTATAAGGGAGGGGAAGGATGGGAAGGAAAAACACAAAATAGACAACAGATAAGTGGTAAATTTGGTGACGGGTAAAACAGTACACAATACTGAGCAAGTCAGCTCAGCTTAACCAAGGCAAAGTCATAGAAGCTTCATAGACACACCCAAACTTACTGAGTGACCGAGTTACTGAATTAAGGGCTGGGGACTATGGTCTTGGGGGACATCTAGCTCAGCCAGCAAACATAGTTTATAAAAAAATGTTCTACATCTGACTGTGGTGAGTAGCATCTAAGGTCTTGAAAGCTTGTAAGCAGCCATCTGAGATACATCTACTGGTTCCACCCCATCTGGAGTAAGGGATAATGAAGAAAACCAAAGACACAAGGAAAAGATTAGTCCAAAGGACTAATGGACCACAACTACAACAACCTCCACCAGACTGAGTCCAGTACAACTAGATGGTGCCCGGCTATCAACACCAACTGCTCTGACAGGTATCAATACTGGATCCCAGACAGAGCTGGAGAAAAATGTAGAAAAAAATTTAAACTGAAAAAAAAGACTAGACTTACTGGTCTGACAGAGACTGGAGAAACACTGAGAGTATGGCCCCCATACAGCCTTTTAACTCAGTACTGAGGTCACTCCTGAGGTTTACCCTTCAGCCAAAGATTAGACAGGCCTATACAATAAACAGGAACACACACAGTTCAACCATGTATATGAGACTAAATAGGCACACCAGCCCAGAGGCAAGGACTCTAAGGCAGGAGGGGACAAAAAAGCTGGATGAATGGAAATGGGGAACCCAAGGTCAAGAAGGTGGGGGTGATGTCACATCACAGGGTTGGCAACCAATGTCACAAAACAATATGTGTGTTAACTGCTTAATGAGAAACTAATTTGTTCTATAAACGTTAACCTAAAGCACAATTAAAAATAAAATTTACCAACACCACTTGGCTTCTTTTTCTTACTTCTCATACACTCTTCACTTGACAAAAACTTGGCTTTTCCTGATTTTACTGAAAATGCTTTCTCAAAACCTACTGACTTTCTACTTGATAAATGTATATTGTCTTCTCAAAATTCAAAAATATTAAATACTTAGAGATAAAAAGAAAAGATGTGAAAGGCCTTACCCTGAACTCGACAAACATTATGAGAGAAAGTAAGGAAATCTAAATAAAAGGAAAAGATATATCATGTTTATGGTCAAACTACTCAATATTGTAAGTTGTCAATCTTCTCCAAATTGATTAATTCAAAGAAATTCCAAACAAAATGCCAGCAGGATTTTTTGTAAAATTGACTTTTTATAAAAGTAATATGGAAATGCAAACAACTTACAATAGTTAAAACAACTTTGAAAAAGAATAAAGTTGGAGAACTAACACTATGTGATTTCAAGACTATTTTAAAAAGCATACCCAAAAATTAACTCAAAATGGATTATAAATATAAATGTAATACTTAAAACTATAAAACATCTAGAAGAAAACACGTGAAAAAATATTTGTTTCCTTAGGTTAGGCAAAGATTTCTTCCATGATATCGAAAGTACAATTCATAAAAGATAAAAACTGAATAATTGGATACAATAGAGAGGATCAAAAAAGCCAAGAGTTACTTCCTCAAGAAGAATAATAAAACTGACAACCCACTAGCAAAAATGATTTGAGGGAAAAAAAAGAAAGAAGGCAAAAATGACCAATATAGGGAATAAGAAAGGCAATATTACTGCAGATGCTAAAAATATTTTTTTAATACTAAGAACTTATTATTAAAAGCTTTATGACAATACATTTTCCAGATGAAAAAGACAAACTTCTAGAAGAAATACAACTTATAAAACTTGAATCAAGAATAAACAGAAAACCGGAGGAGTTCCGGCAAAATGGCGTTTTAGGCAGAAGCACCACGCCGTCCCTCCACAGCAAAGATCTGAAAAACTAAGCCAAACAGAGAATACAACAATCCTGAAACCCTAAAACATCAAATGAAGAGATAAAGAACTCAGCCAAGCACCAAAT
>NW_004443964.1:19248018-19249183 GCF_000243295.1 Trichechus manatus latirostris
AACCAATGTCATAAAACAATATGTGTACTACTGTTTCATGAGAAACTATTTGTTCTGTAAGCCTTCACCTGAAGTACAATAAAAAAAAAAAAACAGCAGGAGTAGTAATACTAACCTCAGACAAAATAGTTGTTCAGGTAAAATCCACCATAAAAGACAAGAAAGGATATAATGTAATGATAAAAGGGACAATCCACATGATGACATAACCACAATAAATGTCTATACACCCAATGACAGGGCTCCAAAATACATAAACTCTAATAGCACTGAAAAGAGACATTGACAGTAACACAATAATAGTAGGAGATTCAACATACCACTGTCAGTAAATGACAGAACATCTAGAAAGAAACTTGGCAAAGATACAGAAGGTCTAGAGGACATGATCAATCATCTTGACCTCATAGACTATATACCAAACTCTCCTCCCAACAGCAGCAAAGTATACATTCTTTTCCGACTCACGTGGAACATTCTCCAGAATAGACCACATCTTAGGCCACAAAGCAACCCTCAACAAAACCCAAAACACTGAGATAATACAAAGTATCTTCTCTGATTACAACACCATCAAAGTAGAAATTAATAACAGGGAGAGCAAGGGAAAAAAATCAAATGCATGGAAACTGAATAACAATTTGCTTAAAAATCACTGGGTAATAGATCAAAGATGGAATTGAAAAATTCCTAGAATCAAATAATTAAAACACTTCATATCAAAACTTCTGAGACACAGCAAAGCAGCGCTCAAAGGTCAATTTATAGCAATAGACGCACACATCAAAAAGGACAAAATCAAAACATCAGCTACACACAACTTGAACAAACAAAGAGAACAGCAAAAGAAGTCCACAGCCACTAGAAGACAGGAAATAAAAGATCAGAGCACAAATGAATGAAATAGAGGTTAGAAAAATAATAGAATCAACAAAAACAAAAGTTGCTTCTTTGAAAGAATCAACAAAATCAACAAACCACTGGCCAGACTGACAAAGGAAATTCAGGAGAGGACACAAATAACCCAAATAAGAAGTGAAATGGAGGACATTACAACAGACCCAACTGAAATAAAAAGGATCATAACAGAGTACTATGAAAAACTATAGTCCAACAAATTTGAAAACCTAGAGGAAATGGACAAATTTCTAGAAACACACTACCT
>NW_004443964.1:19249380-19251391 GCF_000243295.1 Trichechus manatus latirostris
CTATTTCAGAACATTGAAAAGGAAGCAACACTTCCAAAATCATTCTATGAAGCCAGCATAACCCTGCTACCAAAACCAGGCAAAGACACCACAAAAAAAGAAAGTTACAGACCAATATCTCTCATGAATATAGATGCAAAAATTCTCAACAAAACTCTAGCCAATAGAATTCAGCATCATATCAAAAAAATAATACATCATGACCAAGTGGGATTCATACTAGGTATGAAGGACGGTTTACCATTAGAAAATCAATCAACATACTCTACTATATAAATAAAATGAAAGAATCATTTTCATGATCATCTCAATGAACACACAAAAGGCATTTGACAAAGTCCAATACCCATTCCTGATAAAATCCCTCAATAAAATAGGTATAGAAGGGAAATTCCTCAATATAATACAGGGTATCTATACAAAACCAAAAGCCAACATCATTCTTAGTGGAGAGAGGCTGAAAACATTCTCCTTGAGAACAGGAACAAGACAAGGATGCCCTTTATCACCCCTCCTAGTTAACACTGTGCTAAAAGTCCTAGCTAGAGGAATAAGGCAAGAAAAAGAAATAAAAGGCATCCAAATTGGTAAAAAAGAAGCAACATTATCCCTATTTGTGGATAATATGATACTATATATAGAAAGGAGCCTTGGTGGTGAAGTTGTTAAGAGCTCAGGCTGCTAACCAAAAGGTGGGGAGTTCAAATCCACCAGCTGCTCCTTGAAAACCATATGGGGCAGTTCTACTCTGTCCTGTAGGGTCACTATGAGTCAGAATCAACTGACAGCAATAGGTTTTGTTTTGTTTTTGTTTTTGTTTTTAATTTACATAGAAAACCCAAAAAACTCCATGAGAAAACTACTGGAACTAATAGAAAGATTCAGTAGAGTAGTGGGATACAAGATAAACATACAAAAATCAGTTGGATTGCTATACACCAATAAAGAGAACTATGTAAAGGAAATCAGGAAAACAATACCATTTATAATAGCCCCTAAAAAAAATTAAATACTTAGGAATAAATCTAACCAGGGATGCAAAATACCTATACACAGAAAACTACAAAACACTACTACAAGAAACCAAAAGAGGTTTACATAAATGAAAAACATACCATACTAATGGTTCAGTAGACTTAAAATTGTGAAAATGTCAATTCTACCCAAAGCAATCTACAAATACAATGCAATCCTGATCCAAATACCAACAGCATTCTTTAAAGAGATGGAAAAACTAATCGTTAACTTTATATGGAAAGGGAAGAGGCCCTGGATAAGTAAAGCACTACTGAAGAAGAAGAATAAAGTAGGAGGACTCGCACTACCTGACCTCAGAACCTACCATACAGCTACGGTAGTCAAAACAGCCTGGTGCTGGTACAATGACACACACACTGACCAATGGAACACAATCGAGAACCCAGATGTAAATCCATCCACCTACAATCACCTAATTTTTGACAAAAACCCAAAGTCCATCAAATGGGGAAAAGGCAGTCTTTTTAAATGGTGCTGGCAAACTGGTCCATCCACAGAAAAGTGAAACAGGATCCATACCTCACACCATACACAAAAGCTAATTCAAAATACATCAAAGACCTAAATATAAAACCAAGAACTATAAAGATCATGGAAGAAAAAATAGGGTAAACTACAGAGGCCCTAATACATAGCATTAACAGGACACAAACCATAACTAATGTCATGGTTTGAATTATGTCCCCCAAAAATGTGTGTATCAGTTTGGCTGGGCCATGATTCCTGGTACTGTGTTGTGAATCCTGCCTCTATGATGTTCATGAGGGAGGATGGGTGGCAGTTGTGTTAGTAAGGCAGGACCTGATGTACAAGACTGGATTGTGTCCTGAGGCAATCGCTTGATATATAAAAGACAGAAGTGAGCAGTGAGACAGGGGGACCTTTGGACCGGGGTCCCTGCATCAAGAAGCTCCTAGTCCAGGGGAACACTGACGAGAAGGCCGACAGAGAGAGAAAGACTTCCCCTGGAGCT
>NW_004443964.1:19251807-19255633 GCF_000243295.1 Trichechus manatus latirostris
CTAGAGGCAAACCTTGTCAATTAGACTCGAAAAAAACTAAACCATTGCCGTCGAGTCAAGTCCAACTCATAGCGACCCTACAGGACAGAGTAGAATTGCCCCACAGGGTTTCCAAGGAGTGCCTGCTGAATTTGAACTCCCTATGTTTTGGTTAGCAGCCGTAGCTTTTTACCACTACATCACCAGGGTTTCATGCTAACCATTAGAGAAATGCAAATCAAAACCACAATGAAATACAATTTCACCCTGACATTACTGGCACAAATCAAAACAGAAAATAAGAAATGTTGGAGAGACTGTGGGGAGATTGGAACTCTTACACACTGCTGGTGGGAACACAAAATGGTAAAAACATTTTGGAAAACAATATGGTGCTTCCTTAGAAAGCTAGACATAGAAATACCATATGATCCACCAATCCCACTCCTAGGAATATATTCTAGAAAAGTAAGAGCTGTCACACGAAAAGACATATGCACACCCAAGTTCACTGCAGCATTATTCACAATAGCAAAAACATGGAAACAACCTAGGTGCCCATCAGCAGATGAATGGATAAACAAACTATGGTACATACACACAATGGAATAGTATGCAACTATAAACAACAGTGATGAATCTGTGAAGCATCTCACAACTTGGATGAATCTGGAGGGCATTATGCTAAGTGAAATACGTCAAGCACAAAAGGACAAATATTGTATGAGACCATAAAAACTCATGAAAAAGTTTACACACAAAAAGAAACACTCTTTGATGGTTACGAGGGAGGGGAGAGGAGGGGAAGAACAGAAAAACACTAAACAGACAATAGTGGTAACTTTGATAAAAGGTAAGACAGTACACAATACTGGGGCAGCCAACACAACTTATCCAAGGCAAGGTCATGGAAACTCCATAGACACATCCAAACTCCCTGAGGGACCGAATTACTGGGCTGAGGGCTGTGGGGACCATGGTCTCGGGGAACATCTAGCTCAATTGGCATAACAGAGTTTATAAAGAAAATGTTCTACATCCTACTTTGGTGAGTAGCGCCTGGAGTCTTAAAAAAGTGTGAGCAGCCATATAAGATACTCCACTGGTCCCACCCTGCCTGGAGCAAAGGATAATGAAGAAAACCAAAGACACAAGGGAAAGACTGGACCACAACTACCACAGCCTCCACCAGACTAAGTCCAGCACAACTAGACAGTCCGGCTACCACCACCAACTGCTCTGACAGAGATCACAATGGAGGGTCCCAGACGGAGCTGGAGAAAAATGTAGAACAAAATTCTAACTCACACACACAAAAAAAATCCAGACTTACTGGTCTGACAAGAGACTGGAGAAACCTCGAAGAGTATGGCCCCGGACACCCTTTTAACTCAGTACTGAAGTCACTCCTGAGGTCCACAATCTTCAGCCAAAGATTAGACAGGCCCATAAAACAAAATAAGACTAAATGGGCACAGCAGCCCAAGGGCAAGGACGAGAAGGCAGGAGGGGACAGGAAAGCTAGTAATGGGAAACCCAACACGGAAAAAGGGAGAGTGTTGACATGTTGTGGGGTTGGCAACCAATGTCACAAAACAATATGTGTATTGTTTAATGAGAACTGGTTTGCTCTGTAAACTTTCATCTAAAGTACAATTTTAAAAAATTAATTAAAAAAAAGAAGAAATCAAACAATGCACTGTATTGGACAAATCTGCTGCAAAAGACCTCTTTAAAGTGTTAAAAAGCAAAGATGTCACCTTGAAGACCAAGGTGCTCCTGATCCAAGTCATATTGTTTTCAATCACCTCACATACATGCAAAAGCTGGACAATGAATAAGGAAGACCAAAGAAGAATTGATGCCTTTGAATTATGGTGTTGGTGAAGAATATTGAACATACCATGGACTGCCAGAAGAATGAACAATCTGTCTTGGAAAAAGTATAGCCAGAATGCGCCTTAGAAGCAAGGATGGCGAGACTATGTCTCACATAGTTTGGCCATGTTATTGTGAGAGATCAGTCCCTGGAGAAAGACATCATGCTTGGTAAAGTAGAGGGTCAGCGAAAAAGAGGAAGACCCTCAACGAGATGGAATGACACAGTGGCTGCAACAATGGGCTCAAGCATAACAACGACTGTGAGAATGGCGCAGGACCGGGTGGTGTTTTGTTCTGTTTTACATAGGGTCGTTATGAGTCAGAACCAACTCCACAGCACCTAACAACAACAACAAAATGAACAAAAAAAAAATTCGCATATAAAAAAAATCAATCAATCCACTGTATCAACAGACTAAGGAAGAAAAATCATAGCGTCATCTCAAGAAAGGCAGAACGAGCCCCTGATACACTTCAACATCCCTGATTCACTTGAACATGTTAACACCTCTAAGCAAGGTAGTAATAGAAGAAAATTCCTCACCCTGAAGGGGCATGTATATAACTATAAGGACAAAGAACAGATCAGTGGTCACCAGAGGTTGATGGCTAGGGGAGGGAGTAGACTAGAAAAGACCACAAGAGAACTTTTAGGAGTGATAGAGATATTCTGCAGCCCTGGTGGCATGGTGGCTAAGAACTTGGCTGCTAACCAAAAGGTCAGCAGTTCGAATTCACCAGCCACTCCTTGGAAACCCTATGGGGCACTTCTACTCTGTCCTATAGGGTGCTATGTGTTGTCATGCTGATAGTTACACAACTTTATTTTTCAGAATTCATAGGACTATATACCTAAAAAGGGTTAATTTTATTGTATGTAAATTATGTCTCAGTAAACCTAAATTTGAAAAAGAAAAAAAAAAGTAGTTGGGAGAGAGCAGTTGAAGATAGATTAGACATGAGACAGAAGAGATAGTTATACAGTCCACTACACTAGTTTTGTCAAATTTTTAAAAATTATTTTCTAATCATTCATAATCTTCTGAAAAATAAATTTAGAAGCCAAATATGTATACTTAATAATCACGAAGAACAATACATAATATAGTAACTTTCTAGTGCTATAAAGTTAAAATTACCTACAACTCTGAGTGTGTGTTAAGCTTAATAGTCTTTGCCTTATACTCAAACAAAGCTATAAAATCTAGTCTTGTATTTTTTTCATCTTCATATTGTTTCTTACTTACCTGTGGTTTCCCTGCATTGTGCTTTAACATGTAAGCCACTGTTAGTCTTTCCAAGGTAAGCAGTAGATTCATATTAAATAAAACTCACCTGCATCATTAGGAATTGTCAATGTATTAGAGACCTTAGACATAAATTCTTGAATGGTCATCTTGCCATTTTCTGTAATGCAAAATAAAATTTAGCTAAATGAAAAAATTACTGTTTCTGAATTAATATAGTTGAAGCTATCAGTAAAGTTACAATAACAGTTAAAAAACTTAGGAGTCAGCCTAAACTACTCCTTCTTGCTTACTTTCTGAATGCATATGATTATCTATTTCCAGTCATTTTACTTCCAAATACTTCTTGAACTTATCACTATATTAAATAATGCCCACAATATTACAAAAGCATCTTTAAAAATCTATGTCACCAGTCTCACTCTCTCTATTCTATTTTCTACAGTGTTGCACTATGTTGACTTCTCAGTGTTATTGTAGTTTTTAGTCTACAAAACTTGCAGATATTTTGTTTTATACACACACGTGTGTGCGTGTATGTGTGCGTGCAGTATGACAAGGTACTTTTTTTATTTTATTGTTGTACTTAAGTGAAAGTTTATAACTCAAGTTAGTCTCTCATACAAAAATTTACACACACATTGTAATGTGACCCTAACTGCTCTCCTTATACTGTGACAGCACGCTCCTCCTTTCCACCCCTGATTCCCCATGTCCAT
>NW_004443964.1:19256405-19292531 GCF_000243295.1 Trichechus manatus latirostris
TCCCTTCACCTAAGATAATTCTTGTCTACTATCTAGTTAGTGAATAACCCTCTCCTTCCCTCTCCACCCTCATAACCATCAAAGAATGTTTTCTTCTCTGTTTAAACCTTTTCTTGAGTTCTTATAGTAGTGGTCTTATACAATATTTGTCCTTTTGTGACTGACTAATTACACTCAGCATAACACCTTCCATATTCCTCCATATTATGTTTCACGGTTTCATCGTTGTTGTTTATCGTTGCATAGTATTCCACTGTGTGAATATACCATAATTTGTTTATCCATTTGTCCACTGATGGGCACCTAGGTTGCTTCCATCCTTTCGCTATCGTGAACAGTGCTGCAATGAACATGGGTGTGCATATATCTATTCATGTGACAGCTCTTATTTCTCTAGGATATATTCCAAGGAGTGAGATAGCTGGATCTTATGGTACTTCTATTTCTAGCTTTTAAAGAAGCACCAAATCGATTTCCAAAGCGGTTGTACCATTTTACATTCCCACGAACAGTGTATAAGTGTTCCAGTCTCTTCATAATCTCTCCAACATTTATTGTTTTGTGTTTTTTGGATTAATGCTAGCCTTGTTGGGATGAGATGGTATCTCATTGTAGTTTTGATCTACATTTCTCTAATGGCCAATGATCGTGAGCATTTCCTCATGTGTCTGTTAGCCGCCTGAATGTCTCCTTTGGCGAAGTGTCTGTTCATATCCTTTGCCCATTTTTTAATTGCGTTATTTGTCTTTTTGTTGTTGAGGTTTTGCAGTATCTTGTAGATTTTAGAGATTAGACGCTGATTGGAGTTGTCATAGCCAAAATTTTTTTCCCAGTCTGTAGGCTGTCTTTTTACTCTTTTGGTGAAGTCTTTTGATAAGCATAAGTATTTGATTTTTAGGAGCTCCCAGTTATCTGGTTTCTCTTCTGGTGTTTGTTCATTGTTACTTATGGTTCATATTCTGTTTATGCCATGTATTTGGGCTCCTAGCATTGCCCCTGTTTTTTCTTCCATGATCTTTATCATTTTAGATTTTATATTGGTCTTTGATCCATTTTGAGTTAGTTTTTGTGCATGGTGTGAGGTATGGGTCTTGTTTCAGTTTTTTGCAGATGGATATCCAGTTGTGCCAGCACCATGTGTTAAAGAGACTGTCTTTTCCCCAATTAATGGACTTTGGGCCTTTGTCAAATATCAGCTGCTCATAGGTGGATGAATTTACGTCTAGATTCTCAATTCTGTTCCATTGGTCTACGTATCTGTTGTTGTACCAGTACCAGGCTGTTTTGACTACCATGGTGGTATAATAGGTTCTAAAATCATGTAGTGTGAGACCTCTCACTTTGTTCTTCTTCTTCAGTAATGCTTTACTTATCTGGGGCCTCTTCCCTTTCCATATGAAGTTGGTGATTTGTTTCTCCAACTCATTAAAAAATGCCATTGGAATTTGGATTGGGATTGCATTGTATCTGTAGATCGCTTTGGATAGAATAGACATTTTCACAATGTTGAGTCTTCCTACCCATGAGCAAGGTATGTTTTTCCACTTATGCAGGTCTCCTTTGGTTTCTTGCAGTACTGTCTTGTAGTTTTCATTGTATAGGTCTTTTATGTCTCTGGTTAGATTTATTCCTAAGTATTTTATCTTCTTGGGGGCTATTGTAAATGTTATTGATTTGGTGATTTCCTCTTCGAAGTTCTCTTTGTTGGTGTAGAGGAATCCAATTGATTTTTGTATGTTTATCTTGTATCCTGAAACTTTGCTGAAATTTTCTATTAGTTCCAGTAGTTTTCTTGTGGATTGTTTGGGGTTTTCTGTGTATAAGATCGTATCGTCTGCAAATAGAGATACTTTGACTTCTTCCCTACCAATTTGGATGCCCTTTATTTCTTTTTCTAGTCTAATTGCTCTGGCTAGGACCTCCAGCACAATGTTGAATGAGAGTGGTGATAAAGGGCATCGATAAGGTACTTCTTAACTAAATTTGTAATTTCCAATTGTTCATTGTTGGTATGTAAAAGTACAATTGATTTATATTGACCTTGTATCCTGTAACATTGATAAAACTGCTAATTAGCTCTAGTAGCTTTTTTGTAGACTCGTTGGGCTTTTCTATATAGACAATCCAGTCATTTGTGAATAGAATAAAACCCTTTAGTAGCTCTCATGTGCCTACAGAATAAAAGACAAACATCATATCACAGCTTAATCATCCTTAATGATCTTGTCCTTGTTCACCTTTCCAGCTACTTCCCCAAATGCATTCTGCCCTCCAGCAATATGTAACAACTTACATATTTCACATGCTGTTTCCACTGCCTAGAATCACTTTTCTCCTATTCTGCCTGGGAAAATTCTTAATTCATCCTTCAAGATCCAGTTCAGTTATCATCTCTGTAAAGATCCCTTGACTACTACCTACCTGCCAGGGAGTGTGACTTACTAGCTACTCTGTACAATCACAGTACCACTCTTTAGTGATCACATCATTACTGTGCTCTTCTATCAAATTAGCAGTCCCTTGAAAACAGGATCTACTCATCTTTGTGTGATGGGATATTATGGCTAAAATAAATAAGAACTTTTTCATCCTTTCAGCCTAAAACCTGGTACAACTGCCATTTTTAAAGATATAAAAAAAATTTAGTTGAGATTTCTGCATTCCAAAATGCAGAAATCTGAATTCATATTTGGAGGCAGACAACTGTTTCATTATAACAAAAAAAAAATCATTCAAATGTGGCTTTAGATTACATAAATGTAAAGTAGTAACCCTCTTCTTAAATGGAGATTCTTATGGAGTATAGTTTTTTATATTCAGCTTTATGATAATGGGAGAAGAAATTTATGAAATAAGCAGGGTTGCATCTCTGCAGACTATTTCCATGAAGTAGTTCCAAACCAGAAGTATTACTGCCCCCACCTCCAGGGGTATTTTAAACTGTATGGGAGGAGTTTCTAATCATAATAACTAAGAAGCACTAATCCTATTTATTGGGAATGGACTAGAGATAGTAAACACCCTGCAAAGTATGGGAGAGTTCCACACAACAAAGAATTGTCCTCTCAAAAATTCCAAAAGTGCCTTATACAAAAAATACTGCTAGAAAAATGTCTATTTACCAAACATAGATTTGGACTACTATTCTTTAATAAGATAAAGGGCTGAAATGACTAAGATCACTAGAGAGATGTACAGGCCTATATATCTTAAACACCATGAAAAGGAATTAACCTTGGCTTAATTTAGCTCAACACATACTGGATTGTAGATGTCCTACATATGGTACTATTCAAGACTGAATAATTCAGACTTTGGGAAATATATTGATATATCTACTGTTGTGGGTTGATATTATTGCCCTATTGAAAGTCATAAAGCAAGGGCATTCAAAGAGGTACAAAGAGGTAGCAGATGGGGATTCCTCTGAAGGGAATGAAAATATCCACTGATATCTATACTAGGAAGCTAAAGATGGACAAGAAATGAGGTCTCAGGAAGCCCGCCTTAAAATGGGCTGAGAGGGTGGTACTTTTTACCCCTTTTGGGGCCTTACAGTTGCAGTAGAAGAAACATACATTTATGCACTCCTTCCTCAGGGAAAGTAAGCTAGCCCCAACAACGAGCTGGGCCAAAGACTGAGCCCTGACTTTCCCCTCTGTTTGGCTCCATGAGGCTCCGGGTTGGCACTCTAGGGAGGCAACCCTGGTGCCCACCAGTCATCCCACAGCTGCTCCCACAGGGTACCTTCCATCCCTGTGTATCCTATCCATATGCCTCCTTCCCCCACCAAGAGAGGATGGTATTTATAAGAGAGATGCCTTGAAACTACTTACCATGTTCAGGCTTATGTCTTAACACTTCATCAAGTATGGCATTAGCTCCATAAAGCTCATTGTTCATCAATGATGTCTTGAGGTCAGAGACATCAATTAGATCATTTTGAAGAATTTGGGAAGTAGCTAAGAGTAGCTGTGTAGCTGTAAAAACAGAGGAAAAACAAATGTTTCAACAGCACAACTAGAGTATATTATTTGCTATCAATGGATAGGCTTGTGTTGCATAAAATAACAGAATTTTACATGAAACTATTGTTGTTGTAGTTAGATGCCATCAAGTCGGTTCCAACTCATAGTGAGCCTATGTACAACAGAATAAAACACTGCCCAGTCCTGCACCATCATTAAAAATCATTGCTATGTTTGAGCTCATTGTTGCAGCCACTGTGTCTGTCCATCTCATTGAGGGTCTTCCTCTTTTTCGCTGACCCTCCACTTTACCAAGCATGATGGCCTTCTACAAGGACTGGACCCTCCTGATAACAAGTACTTGAGACGAAGTCTCATCATTCTTGCTTCTAAGGAGCATTCTAGGCTATACTTCTTCCAAGACAGATTTGTTCCTTCTTTAGACAGTCCATGGTATACTCAATATTCTTCGCCAACATCATAATTCAAAGGCATGGATTCTTCTTCGATCTTCCTTATTCATTGTCCAGCTTTCACATGCATATGGTGACTGAAAATACCACGACATGGGTCAGGCGCACCTTGGTTCTCAAAGCGACATCTCTGCTTTTTAACAATTTTAAGAGGTCTTTTGCAGCAGATTTGCCTAATGCAATACATCGTTTGATTTCCTGACTGCTGCTTCCACAGGAGTTTATTATAGATCCAAGTAAAATGAAATCCTTGACAACTTCAACATTTTATTCATTTATCATGATGTTGCTTATTGGTCCAGCTGTGAGGATTTTTGTTTCCTTTATGTTGAGGTGTAATCCATACTGAAGGCTGTGGTCTTCGACCTTCATCAGTAAGTGCTTTAAGTCCTCTTCGCTTTCAGTAAGCAAGGTTGTGTCATCTGTGCATATCACAAGTTCTTAATGAGTCTTCCATCAATCCTGACGCCAAGTCCTTCTTCATATAATCCAGCTTCTTGGATTATTTGCTCAGCATACAGATTGAATAAGTATGGTGAAAGGATACAACCCTGATGCACACCTTTCCTGATTTTTAACCTTGTTCTGTTCGAACAACTGCCTCTTGGTCTATCTACAGGTTCTGCAGGAGCACAGTTAAGTGTTCTGGAGTCCCAATTATTTGCAATGTTATCCATAATTTGTTATGATCTACATAGTCAAAAGCCTTTGCATAGTCAGTCAATAAAACACAGGTAAACATCTTTCTGGTATTCTCTGCTTTCAACCAAGATCCATCTGACATCAGCAATGGTATCCCTTGTTCCATGCCCTCTTCTGAATCTGGCTTGAATTTCTGGCAGTTTCCTGTTGATGTACTGCTACAACCATTTCTGAATGATCTTCAGCAAAATTTTACTTCCATGTGATATCAATGATATTGTTCGATCATTTCTGCATTCAGTTGGATCACCTATTTTTGGAATGGGCACAAATATGGATCTCTTCCAGTTGATTGGCCAGGTAACTAACTTCCATATTTCTTGGCATAGATGAGTGAGAACTTCCCAGCATTGCATCTGTTTGTTGAAACATCTCAACTGGTATTCAGTCAATTCCTGGAGCCTTGTTTTTTGCCAATGCCTTCAGTGCAGCTTAGACTTCTTCCTTCAATACTATTGGTTCTTTTTCAGATACTATGCCCTGAAATGGTTGAATGTCAATCAATTTTTTTGGTACAGTGACTCTGTGTATTCCTTCCATCTCCTTTTGATGCTTCCTGTGTCATTCAATATTTTGTCCATTGAAATCTTAAAAATCACAACTTTTTTCTTCCATTCTTTCAGCTTGAGAAATGCTGAGTGTGTTCTTCCCTTTTGGTTTTCTAACTCCAGGTCTTTGCATATTTCATTATAATACTTTACTTTGTCTTCTCTGGCCATGCTTTGAAATCTTCTGGTTAGCTCTTTTATTTCATCATTTCTTCCACTCACTTTAGCTATTCTACATTCAAGAGCAAGTTTCAGAGTCTCTTCTGACATCCATTTTGATCTTTTCTTTCTTTCCTGTCTTTTTAATGACCTTTTGCTTTCTTCCTGTATGATGTCCTGGATGTCATTCTACGACTTGTCTGGTTTTCGGTCATTAGTGTTCGATGCATCAAATCAATTCTTGAGATGACCTCTAAATTCAGGTGGGATATACTCAAGGTTGCACTTTGGCTCTTGTGGACATGTTTTAATCTTCTTCAGCTTCAGCTTGAATTTGCATATAAGCAACTGATGGTCTGTTTCTCAGTCAGCCCCTGGCCTTGTTCTGACTGATGAAACTATTAGTATAGTTTAGAAACCATTATGTATTACAGTAGCTAACAGCCACTGAGCACTTACTAAGCACTAGATATTATTCTAAGCACTTTTGTTTTACTCATGTACACCTTGTAATAATCACAAAATAGGCATTATTATTCTCATTTTTTCAGATGAAAAAACTGAGGTTACTGAAATTAAAAATAAAAGCCAAAAGGTGGAAACAATCCAAATGTCCATCAACTGGTGAATAGATAAGCAAAATGTGGTATTATTCATATAGTAAAATATTACTTAGTCATAAAAAAATTGAAATGCTAATACATGCTATGACATGGATGAACCTTGAAAACATCATGCTAAGTGAAATAAGTCAAACATATAAGTACAAATATTGCATGATTCCACTTATATGAAATATCTAGGATAGGCAAATGCACAGAGACAGAAAGTATTACTGGTTACCAGGGCTAGGAGGGAGGATGGGGATTCAGTGCTTAATGGGCACAAAGTTTCTGTTTAGGGTGATGAAAAAGTTTTGGAAACAAATAGTGATGGTTGCACAACATTGTAAAAGTAATTAATTCCACTGAATTGTACACTTAAAAATTGTTAAAATGGCAAATTTTATATATATTTTATGAAAATAAAAAATTTAAAAAAAATTTTTAATATTATACTTTTTGCTAGCTTACATAGTATGTGTATCTGTTTAACTATATAATTTTCCTTAGTTTACTATGATGATTTTATCAAGAAGGAATGCAGTAGCCTGATTATAAAACTCTTCAAAAGCCTTGAATAAAGCTGAGCATGCCTTCAAAAAAACGGCGGGGGGAGGAATGGGCAATGAAGTATTGATAAATGATACACCATGGATGAGCTTTGAACACGTTATGCTAAGTGAAAGAAGCCAGGCACAAAAGGTGACATATCGTATGATTTTATTTATATGAAATGTTCAAAACAGGCAAATCCATACAAAAAAAAAAAGTAGATTAGTAGTTGTCAGTGGCTGGGGGAAAGCAGAATGAGGAATGACTGCTAATGGTTACAGGGTTTCTTTTTGGGGTGATGAAAATGTTCTGGAATTAGATAGTAGTGATAGTTGCACAACTTGTGACTCTACTAAGACCACTGGATTTTATACTTTCCAAGGGTGAATTTTATGATATGTGCATTCATCTCTATAAAAAAAATATATCTGATTTTAAAAAACTATCAATTGTAAGACACATCTTCATTTCAGAAATATTAAAATGTGGAAAACGTGGGGAAAAAATACATTTGTTTCACCAAGCATTAAGAAATACATCATTGAGAGTTCTGTCTGTGTCTGTGAAGCGTTCTTTGGTAGGTGTTCTCTGAAGACTTGGGTGGTAGGAAAAGACGTTGATGTTGAAACGGTCTCCCTAATTTCAAGGAGAATGGGAGGAACTTAGGTGACAAAGGGCAGTCATTAAAGCAAGGGCAAAATGATACCGTTGGGCAACAGAGACAGCATGGTAATATAAATGATATGAATTACAGGGACTTCCAAAAACCAAACCTGTTGCCGTCGAGTCGATTCTCAGACAGAGCAGAACTGCCCCATAAGGTTTCTAAGGAGTGGATGGTGGCTTTGAACTGCCGACCTTTTGGTTAGCAGCTGGGCTCTTAAACACTGTGCCACCAGGGCTTCTATAGGGAGTTCAGTTGGGTGTACCTGAAAACTCCAGAGACCTGACTTGAGATGCGACAACAAAAAGTGGTGGCCCCTCACTCACTATCCAGATCTGATTTAGTTCACAGATCCAGAAGTCCCTGAAGGAAAACCTAAGTATCCTCGATGACGGACCTGCAATAACAGCAAGGGTACTTACTATTATCTTTTTTTAACCCTACATTATTTCTCTTCCCCTCATTACATCTTTGTTCCATTTTCCTCACTTATTTTTTTATATTTTTGTATTATTTATATTTCATAAGTTGCTTGAAAGACTAGAAGCTAGAGAGACTACAACTGAAAACTTGAAATCCATATAGTGATTGCTTTTTTAAACATTATTTCATGATTTTTATTTTCTAGTCATTTTTCTTTGAACTACAAGTAATCACTTACCTATGGACTTTTTGAAACATGGAATTTCTTTCACTTCCATTAAGAATTCTTTTAAATCCACCTCCATATTTTCTGGAAGGTCAAAATCAAACATGCTTACATTAAAAACCTGATTTTGAATTGGCCCATAAAATAAAAGCTGTGGTTTACAGTAATTAGGTAAAACTCCATTCTAGTTCATTTTTCTGTCCCAAACAATTGAAACTATTTCAATAGAACTTTTAATACTTGTAGGAACCACCCACTGGACAGTTAATTTAATAGTTAACATTTTTTTAGTTCTTACTGTTAGTAGGCATCTTCTTATGGTGTTTTGTTGTTGTTGTGTGCTGTTGAGTTGATTCATACTCACAGAGATCATGTATGACAGAGTAGAACTGCCCCACTGGGTTTCTTAGGCTGTAAATCTTTACAGGAGCAGATCACCAGATCTTTACTCCTGCAGAGTTGCTGGCGGGTTTGAACTGCCAACCTATCAGTTAGCTACCAAGTACTTAACCATTGTGCCACCAGGGCTCCTCTGTGGTGCCTTACGTATATTAATTCATGTAATCATCACAATATTTCTATGAGATGAGTACCCTTAATATACCTATTTTTAAAAGATGAATGCAAATAGAAATTAAATAGCTTGTCCAGGTCACAAATCCAGGAAATGCTAGAAGCAGGTTTTGAATGGAGGCAGTCTAACTCCAGAGTGACAATGTTACCTATTGGGATACACACACACACACACACACGAAGTAAGGTGCAATAACCTGACAACAGCAGAAAATCTAAGGATATAACTACATTAAGGAGACTTCCAGTTATAATAAAATGGCAGACTTGGTAACACAGACACCATCCCAACAGAAAACCCCTACAGATGCAGTATGCAATATAACATTCTATGACTGTATGATTGAAACATATGAAAAAGAAATAACAACAAATTAAGTGGGAGTTGACATCCAGAGTAGTAAGTAGTGAATACCAACCCTCAACTGTCTTGGGGGTAGATACCAGATCCAGAAATGGTTAGGTACTTGATTTAAATGCTAATACAGAGTCAAAAAGGAGGACTTGGGTGCATGCAGAGGGAAGAGTTAGAATTTAGATACCAAATAAAACTGGGATTTCTTAAAGGGTTTCAATCTCAGTGAAAGGGAGTTTAAAATACTACATCCAATGACCCAGGAAAACAATTAGGAAACCTAAGTCTTCCTAATTCTGATAGGCAGTATGGGAAAAAATCTCCTATGAGAAATCAAAAGCCCAGTCTGCATCTCCTGAGGGTTTGAAGTCTAAATTTATACCACTCCCATGATGTGGGAAACCCCAGGTCAAGATATAAAAATGAATTCAGGTTAATGATAATCTGGGGTACTTGGCAAAATCAATCACCCAACTGTGCTGGGAAGACCCTCTCAAACCTAGGACCCATGGGAATCCCATAGAAAAAACAAACTGTGGTTAAAATTAGCCCAAAATAAAAAGTCACAAAAAATGATACATCAAAACTAGAGTTAGCAGATTTAACAGGTCAGCAGACATAAGAAATAACAAGATTAACACTTCGAGAACTTGGAATAACAAAACAATCTGATAAAAACTGAAAGTAAGTATACACACAATAATGAAAGAGAAAGTCTAGAAAACATATATAAAAAGACACTAAGATAAAATACTAATAGATTTCTTAAAAATTCAGATATAACTTCTACAAATGAAAAATATGGCTACTGAAATTTAAAACTAAGTGGATGAATTAACTAGCATATTAAACCCAGCTGAGAAGACAATTAGTAAACTGGAAGATAGACCTGAAAAAATTATCCAGAATGTATCAGAAAGGTAGAAAGACATAGAAAATATTAAAGAGAGACACAGAGGACAGAAAAAAGTCTAATATAAATTTATAGGCATTCCAGAAGTAAATAACTAGACCTAGCAGACTAATATAGAACAGTAATAGAACACTCCACCCAAGGACAGCAAAATACACATTTTTCTCCAGTGCACATGGACTATTCTCAAGGATAGACCAAACATTAGGTCACAAAACAAGTCTCGATAAATTTAAAAAGATTAAAAACATACAAAGTATCTTCTCTGACCACAGTGGAATAAAATTAGAAATCAATAACAGAAGGAAAACTAACAAATATGTGGAAATTAAATAACACACTCTTAAACAACCATGGATCAAAGAAGAAATCACTAGCAAAGAAACTAACAAATACTCAGAGATAAATGAATACAAAAATACAACATACCAAAACTTACAGGATGTATAGCTGTAAACATATGAATTAAAAAAGAAAAAATCTCAAATCAATAAGCTAACTTTACGACTTGAAGAATTAGAACAAGAAGAATAAACTAAACCTAAAGTTAGCAGAAGGAAGGATATAATAAATATCACAATAAAAAGTCACAAAAATGATACATCAAAACTAAGAGTCAGTAGATTTAACAGGTCAGCAGACATAAGTAATAACAAGATCAACACTCCGAAAACTTGGAATAACAAAACAACAATCTGACAAAAACGAAACTAAGTATAAACACAATAATGAACGAAGTCTAGAAGTCTAAGTGGAGACAAACAAAATAGAAAATAGAACAGCAATATAAGGGACAAAACTGAAAGCTGGTTCTTTGAAAAGGTCAACAAAATTGGCAACCCTTTAGATAGACTGACAAGGAAAAGAGAGAAGATGAAAATAACTAAAATCAGAAATGAAAGAGGGCACATTACTACCAATCTTACAGAAATGAAAAGAATTATAAGAGAATACTATGAATAATTGTATGCCAACAAATTAGATCACTTAGATGAAATGGACAAATTCCTAGCAACACACAAATTACCTGAACTGACTTGAGAAGATATAGAGAATCCCAGCACACCTATAACAAGAGCATGAATCAGTAATCAAAAACCTTCCAACAGGAGGTGGAGCCAAGATGACAGACTAGTCAGACGCGTTAAGCCATCCTGCTGCAACAAAGACCCGAAAAACCAAGTAAAACAGATACAGGCATCAATCCTGGAACACTGAACCTTAAATGAAAAGATACAGTATTAGATTGGAAGCCACTGAGGAGAAGAAGAAACTGATAGAAAATGGTGAAGGAGTAGAGATATGGAGTGGAGGTTTCTGGCCAAATGGCATGACACAGCATGACCATCTTGGAATAAAGCCAACAACCCTGCAAGAAGAACGCAGAAAGGCACCTTCATGGAATTCCCAAAAGGAGACAGAAGTATGGTGCGGACACACCCAGAGCTAAGTAAGACTACATTTGCTGGCTGCAGCTCAAGGATGTGCCCAGACTCTCTCACATGGTAAACACAGGAGCATGCTCTTACAACCCCTGCCCCTCTGGTGAATAGTGGCGAGAACTACCCTATCCCGGCAGCCCCAACTGCCAGGGAACACAGTACCAACCCACCCTATTGCCCTCCTCCAACTAGCACCCTCCGCCACTGCCTTTGCCCCCCACCCCGCCCCCGGCTCCTGCGTCTCTCCTCTGCCCTGCTGGCTGGACCTCAGACTCCCGCCACAGCTGGCTCAGGCCTCGCCTCACCAAGCTCCACAGCCCTGAGAACTGGCTAGGGTCTCAGGCCACCCCCTCACCAGCTCAGGCCGTGCCTCATTGCACTCTGTGACCCCGAGGAGAACTGGCCTGGACCTCAGCCCCCACCCCATGCCATCTTAGGCCCCACCTCGCCTCCCTTCATGGCTCTGAGGGGAACCAGCCCAGACCCTGGAAGCCCCCCGCCAGCTCAGGCCCTGCCTTGCCACACTCTGCAGCCCTGAGGGGAATCAGCCTGGACCCCGGACCCCCACCACCACCAGCTCGATCCCACCTTGTCATACTCCACAGCCCCGAGGGGAACCAGCCTGGACCCCAGTTACCCCATCCCCCCGGCTCTGGCTGCCTCACCATGCTCCACGGCCCTGAGGGGAACAGGCCCAGACCCCAGACCCCCCCATCACCACTGGCTTCAGCTCTGCCCCACCATGCTGCATGGCCCTAAGGGGAAAAAGTCCCACTATAGCCCCCTTCCCAGGCCCAGTTTATACCACAGACAAACGACCCATCTCCACCCCTCCCCGCCCCCCATTGGACCAGCCCTGCTGTGCCATAGTTGAGCTACTGGCCCTGCACATCCCAGGCAAGGTGGTGAGAACTATCATGCCCACAGATGGGCAAGAAACAAAGTATGCCCAGCCTGCCCACCCAGACATAACCAAACAAAACAAAAAAGCAGGACAAAGCAAACAAACCTACAATCAATAAATAAAGAAAATAATACAAGAATGTCTCAGAGGCAGGAGACAATATCAAAACATATTTTAAAAAGGACAACCCTTTTAACTCAGTACCGAAGTCACTCCTGAAGTTCACCCTTCAGCCAAGGATTAGACAGGCCCATAAAACAAACAATAATACATGTAGCTCAATCATGTATACAAGACTAAATGGGCACACCAGCCTAAAGGAAAGGATGAGAAGGCAGGAGGGGACAGAAAAGCTGGATAAATGGAAATGGGGAACCCAAGGTCGAAAAGGGGAGAGTGTTGACACATGGTGGGGTTGGCAATCAATGTCTCAAAACAATACATGTGTTGTTTAATGAGAAACTAATTTGCTCTGTAAACCTTCATCTAAAGCACAATAAAAATAAATAAATAAACATGACAAGATGGCTCCAGTAAGTGACGAAAAGAAAGCACCAGTTGACCTTCTGGCAGAAGAAGAAGCACAGGAACTACCTGATAGGGAATGCAAAAGTCTAATATTCAGGGATCTCTAAGAGTTTAGAAAAGAGATGAAGGAAAACACAGACAAAATCAGGGAAAACACAGACAAAACCAACCTCAACATAGTCAAAATCAAGGAAAACACTGATAAAGCAATAGAAGGCTTCAGGAAAATAATACAAGAACAAAATGGCAACATAAATAAACAATTAGAAATCATACAAAAATAGTAATTTAGAAATCCAAAAGATAAACAACAAAACTGCAGAAATGTCCCTGAGGGACCAAATTACTGGGCTGAAGACTGTGGGAACCACGGTCTTGAGGAACATCTAGCTCAACTGGCATAACATAGTTTATAAAGAAAATGTTCTACATTCTACTTTGGTGAGTAGAATCGAGGGTCTTGAAAGCTTGTGAGTGGCCATCTAAGATACTCCACTGGTCTCACTCTGTCAGGAGCAAGGGAGAATGAAGAAAACTAAAGACACAAGAGAAAGATTAGTCCAAAGGATTAATGGACCATAACTAGAAAAAAAAAATTTTTTCCAGCAATGGACAACAAAATAGAACGTTTTAGGAGCAAAATTGAATGGAAGACAGAATCAGTAAAATCGAAGATGAATCCATGGGTGCCACTTTTTTATGGAAAAATCAGATAAAAGAATGAAGAAAACCTAAGAACTATCTGGGATACAATCAAGAGCAAAAATTTGTGCATGATCAGAGTTCCAGAATGGGGAGAAAACGGATAACGCAGAGAGGATCATTGAAGATTTGCTGACAGAAAACTTCCCTAATATCATGAAAGATGAAAAGCTGACCATCCAAGAAGCTCAACGAATTCCATATAGGATAAACCCCAAAAGAAAGTCACCAACACATATCATAATCACACTTGCCAAAATAAAAGACAAAAAGAATTCTGAGAGCAGCTTGAGAAAAAACAGTCATATACAAAGGGGAAACAATACGATTAAGCTCTGATTACTCAGCAGAAATCATGCAGGCAAGAAGGCAATGGGATGACATATATAAAACTTTGAAGAAAAAAACTGCCACTCATCAAAAAACTTTAACAAAAGTGGAAAAAGAGAACCTACAGATTGGGGAAAAAAAATTGACTATGACATATACAACAAAGGTCTAATCTCTAAAATCTATAGGAAAATCCAGCACCTCTACAACAAAAAGACAAATGACCTAATTAAAAAATGGGCAAAGGATATGAACAGACATTTCACCAAGAAGACATTCAGGCAGCTAACAAACATGAGGAAATGCTCATGATTCATTAGCTATTAGAGAAATGCAAATTAAAACCACAATGAATACCATCTAACCCCAACATTACTGGCACTAATCACAGAAACAGAAAATAACAAATGTTGGAGAGGCTGCCTGGAGATTGGAACTCTTATGCACTGCTGGTGGGAATGCAAAATGGTACGACCATTTTGGAAAACAATATGGTGCTCCCTTAAAAAGCTATAAATAGAAATGCCATATGATCCAGCAATCCCACTCCTAGGAATATATCCTAGGGAAATAGGAGCCATCACCCAAATAGACATATTCACACCCATGTTCATTATCCACAATAGCAAAAAGATTGAAACAATCTAAGTGCCCATCAACAGATGAATGGATAAACAAACTATGGTACATAAACACAATGGAATAATATACAGCAATAAAGAACAAAGATGAATCTGCAAAATATTTCACAACATGGATGAATCTGGAGGGCATTATGCTGAGAGAAATAAGTCAAGCATAAAAGGACAAATATTTTATGAGACCACTATTATGAAAACTCATGAAAAGGCTTACACACAGAAAGAAACAATTTTTGATGGTTATCAGAGAGGGGAGGGGTGTGGAGGGAAAAACACTAACTAAACATTAGATAAAGTGTTAACTTTGGTGAAGGATAAGACAGTACACAATACTGGGGAAGCCAGCACAGCTTGACCAAGGCAAAATCATAGAAGCTTCACAAACACATCCAAACTCCCTGAGGGACCAAGTTACTAGGCTAAGGGCTGCAGGCCAGGGTCTTGGGGGACATCTAGCTCAACTGGCATAATATAAGTTTATAAAGAAAATGTTCTACATCCTACTTTGGTGAATAGCATCTGGGGTCTTAAAAGCCTGTGAGCAGCCATCTAATATACATCTACTGGTCCCACCCCGTCTGGAGCAAGGGAGAAGAAAGAAAATCAAAGCTATAAGGGAAAGATTAGTCCAAAGAACTAATGGACCACAACTACCACAGCCTCCACCAGACTAAGTCCAGCACAAGTAGATGGTGCCCAGCTACCACCACTGACTGCTCTGACAGGGATCACCATAGAAGATCCCAGACGCAGCTAGAGAAAAACATAGAACAAAATTCTAACTATAAAAAAAAAAAAAAAGACCAGACTTACTGGTCTGACAGAGACTGGAGAAACCCCTAGAGTACGGCTCCGGACAGCCTTTTAACTCAGTACTGAAGTCACTCCTGAGGTTTACCCTTCAGCCAAAGATTAGACAGGCCTATAAAACAAACAATAACACACGTAGTTCAACCACGTATATGAGGCTAAATGGGCACACCAGCTCAAAAGCTACGATGAGAAGGCAAGAAGGGACAGAAAAACTGGACAAGTAGAAACGGGAAACCAGAGGTCGAGAAGGCGAGAGTGTTGACACATCGTGGAGTTCGCAACCAATGTCACAAAACAATTTGTGTATTAATGTTTAATGAGAAACTAATTTGCTCTGTAAACTTCCACCTAGAGCACAATAAAAAAAATTTTAAAAAAAAACCTCCCAACAAAGAAAGTATAGGAGCAGATGCCTTTACAGGTGAATCTTACCAAACATTTAAAGAAGAAATAATACCAATTCTTCTAAACTCTTCCAAAAAGTAGAAGAGGAGATAACATTCCAAAACAATTCTATGAAGCT
Organism: Trichechus manatus latirostris; assembly: GCF_000243295.1. Classification (NCBI taxonomy): domain Eukaryota; kingdom Metazoa; phylum Chordata; class Mammalia; order Sirenia; family Trichechidae; genus Trichechus; species Trichechus manatus. Next base: position 19,272,447 of record NW_004443964.1, read on the forward strand.
AGTATTACTCTGATCCAAAGCCATATAAAGACATAACAAGAAAATTATATACCAATATCCCTTATGAATAAAGATGCAAAAATCATCAAAAATATAATAGCAAACCAAACCCACAAGCATGCTAAATGGATTATACACCATGACCTAGTGGGATTTATCCTAGGAAAGCAAGAGTGATTCAACAATAGGAAATCAATCACACACCAGTAACAAAAGAAAAAATGGATAAACTGGACTTTATCAAAAAGAAAAACTTTTGTGCAACAAATGACATCAAGACAGTGAAAAGACAACCTACAGAATGGGAGAAAATATTTGGGAAACATATCTTGGATAAGGGTTTAATATCCAGAATAGGTAAAGCAGTCCTGCAACTCAACTACAAAAAGACAAACAACCCAATTAAAAAATGGGCAAAGGACTTGAATAAACATTTCACCAAAGAAGATATACAAATGGTCAAATAAGCACATGAAAAGTTGTTCAACATCATTATTCATTAGATAAATACAAATCAAAACCACAATGAGATATCACGTCACACTTACTAGCATTGCTATAATAAAAAAAAAAATAGAAAAGAAAGTAACAAGTGTTGGTGAGCATGTAGAGAAACTAAAACCCTCAGACATTGCTGGTTGGAATGTAAAGTGGTGCAGTCACTGTGGAAAACAGTTTGGTGGTTCGTCAAAAAGTTAAACATAGAGTTACCATATGACCCAGCAATTCCAATCCAAGGTATATATGCAAAAGAATTGAAAGCAGTGATTCAAACAGATACCTGTACACCAATGTTCACTGCAGCATTACTCACAATAGCCAAAAGGCAGTAACAGCCCAAATGTCCACCAAGAGATGAATGGATAAACAAAATGTGGTATATGCATACAATTATTCAGCCATAAAGAGAAATAAAGTTCTGATACATGCTACAACATGGATGAGTGTTGAAAAAATTCTGCTAAGCGAAATACGCCGACACAAAAGTACAAATATTTTATGATTCCACTTACATAAAATATCTAGAATAGGCAAATTCAGAGACAGAAAGTAGCTTAGAGGTTTCACAGGGCTTGGGGGAGGAAGGAACAGACAGTTATTGCTTAATGTATACAGAGTTTCCATTTGTGGTGATAAAAAAAGTTTTGGAAGTAGATAATGGTGATGGTTGCACAATATTGTGAATATACTAAATGCCACAGAGCTGCAAACTTAAAAACTGTTAAGAATAGCAAATTTTATGTTATATATATTTTGCCGTAAGAAAAGAATTTTAAAGCAAAAAAAAAAGAGGAGAGCTAGCAAATAGCCTTTGACCTCTCTTTGTTCTTTCCTCCATTTTACTGCCTGGATTGTGGCTGAAACTCTAGCCACCATCTTTGACCACTCGATGACATAGTAGTGAGCTAGAAGGACCTTGGTTCTCTAACAATTTTATAGAGTTATCTGAACTGCCTAACTCCAAATTTAAATGACAAAGAATGAACTTGTATTGTTTCAGCCAGGGTTTGACAAACTTTTTCTGTAAAGGGCCAAATAGAAATATTTTAGACTTTTGCAGGCTATACAGTCTCTGTCAAAACTATCCAACTCTGCCATTATAGCACAAAAGCAGCAATAGATAATACATAAACAAATGAGCATAGCTATGTTTCAATTCAACTTTTTACAAAACTGGCAGTGGACCAAATTTAGCCCACAAGCCAGCTTGTCAACCCCTGGTTTAAATCATTGTTACTTCTGGGTTTCTGAACACAGCATAAATCCTCAGATGAAAGCACAACAAACTCCAAGCAAGTTTTTAAAGAAGTAAAATTCCATATACTTTATTACATAATGGTGAAAATATAGAACACCAAATATAAAGAGAAAATCTTTAATACCTTGGTCTCTGATTTGAGCTTCCTGTCTCCTGAACATTCCAAGAATAGGTCAGAATCAAGGCAAGTATGTGTTACAGTAGATTAGAGGTTACATGGGGCTTGGGGAAAGGAGAACTGACAGAAGAATGAAGCTTTGCTGTGCTGAGGGAAAAAGTTAAACCTCTAATCCTATTAGAGATAGTTTAATCTCTTTGGAGCCTCTTTGGCAATCCTCTCCAATGTCCTTTTTAGTCCTCTCTTTCTTGCACTGTGTAAGTACTATTATATTGACTTGGAACAGCCTCTAGCTTGGATGAAGCCCAGCTCTGAATGGAAACCAGGGCAGAGAACAGAGGAAAGGGGGCCACTTAGATCTGTTTGCTCTAGGCATAAGGAGCTGCCATGTGATCCAATCAAGCTTACCAAAGTTATGGTATTCTTTCTAGGGCTCTGGAATCTAAACCCAAACCAGTGAAGTTTTCCTTTGTCTGGCTTTGTTCTTTTAGCATGTTTATACCGGGGAGAGATGGGGGGTTAGGGTGGTGTTATGGATTGAATTGTGTCCCCCCCTAAAAAAAATGTGTGTCAGTTTGGCTAGTCCATGAGTCCCAGTACTGTGTTACCGTCCATAAATTTTGTCATCTGATGTGATTTTCCTGTGTTGTAAATCCTACCTCTATGATGTTGATAAAATGGGATTAGTGGCAGTTATGTTAATAAGGCAGGACTCAATCTACAAGATTAGGTTGTGTCTTAAGTCAATCTCTTTTGAGATATAAAAGAGAGAAGCAAGCAGGGAGACAGGAGAACCTCATACCACCAAGAAAGTAGTGCCAGGAGCACAGTGTGTCTTTGGACCCGGGGTCCCTGCATGAAAAGCTCCTAGACCAGGGGAAGATTGATGACAAGGACTTTCTTCCAGAGCCAACAGAGACAGAAAGCCTTCCCCTGGAGCTGACACCCTGAATTTGGACTTGTAGCCTACTAGACTGTGAAAGAATAAACTTCTGTTTGTTGAAGCCAACCACTTGTGGTATTTCTGTTATAGCAGCACTAGATAACTAAGGCAGGTGGCAATAGTGGTGGCAGGGCCCAGTAGTATACAATTCTGGTTTTAGAATTTTAGGTCCCAGCAAAATATAATCATCACACTTTACATTCTGTTTCTTAATTTTAAATGTTTCAGGTTTCATTATCTCCTTTACCCAACCCCTAATCTTCTTAGCCCCATTTCAGCCTGGCACTTCATAAAGTTAAAGTAAAGGGCTAAATTTGTAATGTAATTCAATGTCCACCAATAAGAAAGATAGTCTTTTGGCATAAGTTACAAAAGATACGCCAGCAAGATACATATAACCGTCACAACAAGAGTTGTTACCCACCGGTGAGAGTGGATCACCTGTATCACTTTCCTCTCCATTCTCAAGATGCTAAGACTGTTAATGTAAGTGGGAGCAGGGGGTTTGGTAGGTGGGCAGAGAAAGAATTTAAAAGACTAAATAATTGAGGCAGTAGAAAAGATGCAAGGGAGAGAGGCATGCTTTCTTGATCTCTCTCTCTATATAAGGCACTTTGCAGAGGCTTTTATATGATCTGGAAGATGCACTCGAATAAGTTAATTAGACTTGGGCCATCTTCCTGATACTACATGGATTGGATTCTATTTCTTGATCCCAAAATAAATAAGTGATCATGTATCCTTCAGAGTTCTATGTGCTTGTACGCCTGTGTGTATGTGTACGTGTGTCTGTCTGTCTGTCCATATATGTGTGTTCCACCAGAAGTATGTGGACTACTGATTGCTTCTACTTCTTGGATACACCTGTACTCCTTCAATGTGAGCAACAGAAGATACACAGCATAAACCACCACCTGGCCAGTTGACCAACAAACGGTTTTTATTTCCTGCTTTTCCCATGCTCCAAAACAAGGGACATCATAACTGGATAAAACTTAATTTTCTCCAAATATAAATCAGTTACACAAATTAAGTGACTATAAAATACTTACATTTATAATGATATTAATTGTGCATGCTAGGAAGGGAAATAATTAAATATCAGAATGAAAATACTTGTAAAATAAAAATTAACAATAATAATATAAATAACATAAAACTGAAAATAAGGCCCTATATTCAGCATTCTTGTCTGTGTCATGGGTAACTGGGGCACTCTGATGTACCATTACTATATAGTAAGTAAGGTATCACAACTTTTTCCCATCTCATCACAATTTATTTATATTCTTGTTTCTTTTAAAATAAGTCTTCATGAGTTGTGGAATATTTACTAGTGTCTTCTAACCTCTACAAATTATATACGTTGACCTTCATATTAATCAAAGGGCCCTTAAACCTACTAAAGTCAAAAATGCTTACCATTGATGTCACAACGTTTAAGAGCTTCACTGAAATCCTCCTCAGTTAAATTAACATTTAAATTTTTCAAGGCATGCTCCAAGTTAGATATACTAATTCTGCCATTATCAACATGTGATAAGACGTATGCAGTTTCTTTAATCTCTGCAAGGAGAAATTAATATATACAAGATATTACTGTGCAAAAAAACATGCAAAATAATTTGCCCAAAGTCTACTGTAGTTAAACCCGCAAATTAAATATTTATCTGAAGCAAAATCTCTGTAAAAAGGAGAAATATTTTCTATTTATAACTGAATACCCACTTATTTCAAGCAGTACTTTAAAAAAGAAAATTTCACGGTAAAGAGAATATGATAGACTATTGGTATATACTGTAATAAGATATGATCTGAATCAGTTCATCCATTAAATACTGAGTGAGTTGTAAGCCTCTTAAATAATACTTATGCCCTTTACATGTAGAAGGTTTAAAGACCTCTATCAACTGAGTAGGTGAACAATTAAAGGCTAAAATTTGAGGCTGAAACTCTTGATCCCCAGGGCCTCTGCTAGTCTACATTGTACTCTTGTGTAAATTGGAAAAAAACCTCCCTCTCTTTGCATCAGTTACAGTAAGGTTCACCTTCCTCTGAGTGGCTGCAATCTACCACTGGGGTTCAAAGGCTTAGAGAGCATAGTAGAGTATGGGCTGTGTTCCAGCCTTTACTTTTACTGTGTCAGCCAGGCACCTTTGAGCAAGGCACAACCCATACAATCAAGCACAGCAGTTCTGTTAATCCTAGACCAATTTAAAATATAAAAAATCATCATCATTAGTTTTTAAATTTTTTATGTATATCATTTCCCATTCCATTTCTCCCTCAACCCCCAAATCAAGTGCTTCTATTATGTTTTCATATTTTGAAAATTGTTACATTACACTAGCAGATCTAAAACTTTATGGATGTCACTTAGAAAAAACATCATAATACCATCCTAAAGCTACACTGATTCTACTAAGAGTTACTTTACAGTTACTGAGACTAATGACAAAGAATCCAGTCCCTTTCATCAAAGAGTTTCCTGTAAATTCATTGAGGTCAGGAACTCAGTCTGTCATCTTTGTAAACAAATTTATAATATATTGCATTATATAGTCAGTGCTCTGGGAAAAATATGCAGAGGGAATTATGGAAGCAGAGAGAAGTTTCATTTAACCAAAATTTAATGAGTGATGAGCTCTGGGAAGTCTTATGGAGTGGGAGGCGACATTTGAACTGAGTTTGGAGAAAAAAAATGTGAGTTGGTTGTATACAGGGAGTATATACAGTTCATGTAACTGCTTGTGAAAACACAGAACAAAAAAAAAAAAAAATAGAGCCAGTTTAAATCATTATAAGTGGTATGGCTATATCTACCACGTGTCTGTCAGTTTGTCATACTGTGGTGGCTTATGGGTTGCTGTGATGCTGGAAGCTATGCCACCATTATTTCAAATACCAGCAGGGTCACCCAAGGTGTAGGTTTCACTGGAGCTTCCAGACTAAGACAGACTAGGAAGAAGGACCTGGCAGTCTACTTCTGAAAAAAATGGCCAGTGAAAACCTTATGAATAGCAGTGGAACACTGTTATATAGTGCCGAAAAATGAGCCCCTCAGGTTGGAAAGCACTCAAAATATGACTGGGGAAGAGCTGCCTCCTCAAAGCAGAGTCAATCTTAATGACATGAATGGAGTAAAGCTTTTGGGACCTTCATTTTCTGATGTGGCATGACTCAAAATAAGAAGAAACAGCTGCAAACACCCATTAATAACTGGAACATGGAATGTATGAAGTATGAATCTAGGAAAACTGGACATCATCAAAAATGAAATGGAAGGCATAAAGATGGATATCCTAGGCATTAGTGAACTGAAACGGATCGATATTGACCATTTTAAATCAGACAATCATATGGTCTACTATGCCGGGAATTTTACAAATTGAAGAGGAATGGCATTGCATTCATTGTCAAAAAGCACATTTCAATATCTATCCTGATCTACAACACTGTTTGTGATAGGATAACATCTATAAGCCTACAAGGAGGACGACTTAATACAACTATTATTCAAATTTACACACTAATGCCAAAGATGAAGGAATAAAGATTTTTACCAACATCTGCAGTCTGAAATAGATCAAACATGCAATCAAGATATATTGATAATTACGGTGATTGGAATGTGAAAGTTGGAGACAAAGAAGAAGGAACAGTAGTTGGAAAATAAGGACTTAGTGATAGAAACGACGTCGGAGATCGCATGACAGAATTTTGTGAGACCAACAACTTATACACTGCAAATACCTTTTTTCAATAACATAAATGGTAACTATACACATGGATCTCACCAGATGGAAAACATAAGAATCAAATCAACTATATCTGTGGAAAGAGACAATGGAAAAGCTCAGTATCATCAATCAGAACAAGGCCAGGGCCAACAGCAGAAGAGACCATCAATTGTTCATATGCAAGTTTAAGTTGAAGGTGAAGAAAATTAAAACAAGTCCGTAAGAACTAAAATATGACCTGGAGTATATCCCACGTGAATCAGAAGACCATCTCAAGAACAGATTTGATGCATTGAACACTAATGACCAAAGACCAGACAAGTTGTGGATGACATCAAGGACATCATACATGAAGAAAGCAAGAGGTCATTGAAAAGACAGAGAAGAAAAGTAATACCAAAATGGATGTCAGAAGAGACTCTGAAACTTGCTCTTGAATGTCAAGCAGCTAAAGCAAAAGGAAGAAAAGATCAAGTAAAAGAACGAAGAGAAGATTTCAAAGGGTGGCTCGAGAAGACAAAGTAAAGTACTACAGTGAAATGTGCAAAGACCCAGAGGTAGAAAACCAAAAGGGAAAAACATCCTCAGCATTTCTCAAGCTGAAAGAACTGAAGGAAAAAATCAAGACTTGAGGTGCAATTCTGAAGGATTCTATGGACAAAATATTGAACCACACAGGAAGCATCAAAAGAAGACAGAAGGAATACACAGAGTCACTGTACCAAAAAGAACTGATCGATGTTCCACCATACCAGAAGGTAGCATATGATCAAGAACTGATGGTACTGAAAGAAGAAGTCCAAGCTGCACTGAAGGCACTGGTGAAAAACCAGTCTCCAGGAATTTATGGAATACCAGTTGAGGTGTTTCAACAAACAAACACATTGCTGGAGGGGCTCACTTATCTATGCCAAGAAATTTGGAAGAGAGCTACCTGGCCAACCAACTGGAAGAGATCCACATGTGCGCCCATTCCAGAGAAAGGTAATTTAACAAAATGTGGAAATTATTGAAAAATATCATTAACATCTCATGCTAGTAAAATTTTGCTGAAGATTATTCAAAATCAGGTGCAGCAGTGCATTGACAGGAACTGCCAGAAATTCAACCAGATTCAGAAAAGGACAAGGAACAAGTGATATCGTTGCTGATGTCAGATAGAACTTGGCTGAAAGCACAGAATACCAGAAAGATGTTTACCTGTGTTTTATTGACTATGCAAAGGCATTCGACTATATGGATCATAACAAATTATGGATAACATTGCAAAGAATGGGGATTCCAGAACACTTACTCGTGCTCATGCAGAACCTGTACATAGACCAAGAGGTAGTCACTCAAAAAGAACAAGGTGATGCTGCGTGGTTTAAAATCAGAAAAGGTGTGCATCAGGGTTGTATCTTTTCACCATTCTTATTCAATCTGCATGCTAAGCAAACAATCCAAGAAGCTGGATTATATGAAGAAGAATGTAGCATCAGGATTGAAGGAAGACTCATTAACAACCTGTGTTATGCAGACGACACAACGTTGCCTACTGAAAGTGAAGAGGACTTGAAGCACTTGCTGATGAAGATTAAAGACTACAGCCTTCAGTATGGATTACACCTCAACAAAAAGAAAACAAAAATCCTCACAACTGGACCGATAAGCAACATCATGATAATAGGGACAATATTGACGTTGTCAAGGATTTCATTTTACTTGAATCCACAATCAACTTCCACAGAAGCAGCACTCAAGAAATCAAACAACATATTGCATTGGGCAAATCTGCTGCAAAAAACCTCTTTAAAGTGCTGAAAAGCAAAGATGTCACTTTAATGACTAAGGTGTGCCTGATCCAAGCCATATTGTTTTCAGTCGCCTCATATGCATGGGAAAGCTGGACAATAAACAAGGAAGACTGAAGAAGAATCAATGCCTTTGAATTATGGTGTTGGTGAAGAATATTGAATATAATATGGACCGCCAGAAGAACAAAGAAGTCTGTCTTGAAAGAAATACAGCCATAGTGTTCCTTGAAAGGGAGGATGGCAAGATTTCATTTCACGTATTTAGGACATCTTATCAGGAGGGACCAGTCCCTGGAGAAGGAAATCATGCTTGGCAAGGTAGAGGGCCACTGAAAATGAGGAAGACCCTCCTTGGGTGGCATCTACCTCAACTGGCATAACACAGTTTATAAAGAAAATTTTCTACATCTGACTGTGGTAAGTAGCGTCTGGGGTCTTAAAAGCTGGTCCCACCCCATCAGAAGCAAGGGAGAATGAAGAAAACCAAATACATGAGGGAAAGATTAGTCCAAAGGACTAATGGACCACAACTACCACAGCCTCTATGAGACTGACTCCAGAACAACTAGATGGTACCTGGCTACAACCACCAACTGCTCTGACAAGGATCACAATACAGGGTCCCAGACAGAGCTGGTTAAAATGTAGAACAAAATTCTAACTCAAAAAAAAAACTAGATTTACTGGTCTAACAGAGACTGAAGAAACCTCGAGAGTATGGCCCTTGGACACCCTTTAAACTCAGTGCTGAAGTCACTCCTGAGGTTCACCCTTCAGCCATAGATTAGACAGACCCATAAAACAAAACAAGACTGTATGGGCCCACCAGCCCAGGGGCAAGGACAAGAAGGCAGGAGAGGACAGGAAAGCTGGTAATGGGGAACCCAAGATTGAGAAGGGGAGAGTGTTGACATGTCACTGCCTTGGCAACCATGTCACAAAACAATATGTGTATTAATTGTTTAGTAAGAAACTAATTTGCTCTGTAAACCTTCATCTAAAGTACCATTAAAAAAAAAAGAGGAAGATCCTCAACGAGATGGATTGACACAGTGGCTGCAACAATGGGCTCAAACATAGCAACGATTATGATGATAGTTCAGCACTGGGCAGTATTTTGTTCTGTTATACATAGGGTTGCTATGAGTTAGAACCGACTCAACAGCACCTAACAACAATAACAACAACAACATATGGCTACATAATACAATAAACCAAAAAAACCAAACCCGTTGCAGTCGAGTCAATTCCGACTCATAGCAACCCTACAGGACAGAGTAGAACTGCCCCATAGAGTTTCCAAGGAGCGCTTGGTGATTCAAACTGCTGACCCTTTGGTTAGCAGCCGAATTCTTAACCACTACACCACAAGGGTTTCCAAATATTATATAATTAATACTGTATAACTACAAGTACTGTTTATACTAGCTGTTATTAAGAGTCCATTAAAAGCCAGGATTGTGCTAAGTTCTGGATATAAGTACAACGATAAGCAAAGTGGAGCATGATCATCAAAAACATGAATGGATATTTATAATATGAAATAAGTGCTATGAAGGAAAGGAACGTAGTTTGATAAGAACATATAACAAAGGAAACTGACCTAGACTAGCAGATAATGATAGACTTTCCCAAGGAACCTGACACTCATCTGAAAAATGAGTAGATATTAACCAGGCAAAGAGGGTCAGGGATAATATTCCAGGGAATAGAACATATGAAAGTTTTGGGGTAAACAGAGTATCTGAGGAACTGAAAGGCCAATGAAGTTGAAATTCAGAAAGCAAGGATAACGGTGCAAAATAATACTAGAGAGGTACGGCATGTGGTATTTTGATCTTCATCCTAAGTGAAAAGGGGAATGTTTGAAGAGTTATAAATAGTGGGAGGTAACATGATCAGATTACTCTTTTGGAATAAAAAAACCCACTCTGGCTAGAGTGGGCAGAATAGATTAGCAATGCATTAGCACTTGATAATGACCCTAAAAATTATCTTTTTATGGAAAAGTTTTCTCTTATATATAAACTTCTTACTCACTATTTTCATTTGGAAATTTCAGATTTAAAGATACAACCTCTTTCCTAAAATCTGCAAAGTTAGAGAGAGTGAGATTATATGATGATGAATGGCATCCTGATATTACCCAGCTGGAAAGGAAACCAATGGGTATACTAAATACTTCATTTCTCAGTAACATTTATCATTGATGACCATTCCCTTCTCAAAATCTTCCTCTGCTTCCCAGAATATCATTCTCTCCTCATTCTTCTCCTACTTCTCAGACTGCTTCATGGACTCCTAATCTCCACCTGCTCCTTTAATGTGGCAGAATTTCTAAAGTCACAGATGCTTCCTTTGTCACTAAGAGGGGAAATCCCCAACCTATCTATTAAATAAAATGTTTAAATATTAGTCTAAATTGTTCTTCCCTGTCTCTGCTTGCCTGCCTATCTAATCTTAAAGCTTTTCCTAAAGACAAGTAGCATTTATACCCACCTATCCCACACACTTCATACAGAGATGCCAATTGGCACAGAGCTGTGTGAGAGACATATGATAGAAATAAAATCAGTCCATTAGTGTGGGTGTACCCTATTCCTCTTTACTTTCACCCTGCAAGATTGTGTCATCTGCATGTAGCAGGTTGTCAGTGAGTCTTCCTCCAATCCTGATGCTGCGTTCTTCTTCATATAGTCTAGCTTCTTGGATTATTTACTCAGCCTACAGATTAAATAAGTATGGTGAAAGGATACAACCCTGATTCACATCTTTCCTGATTTTAAATCATGCAGTATGCCTTGTTCTGTTCAAACAACTGCCTCTTGGTCTACGTACAGGTTCTGCATGAGCATAATTAAGTGTTCTGGAATTTCCATTCTTCTTAAAGAAAAGCTAGGAAACTATTCAGACCTCTCTAAAATACATAAAAGGAAAGGGGTTAACTTTGAAATGAAATTACTTTAGGAAGAAACATTATTCCAAAGTCATGTAACAACATATATATATATACTTTGAGACCAATTTTACAGTCCATACTATGAGATCATCCAGGCATTTGATACTGTAATAATTAAATCTCTTTGAATATGATATAATGGGTATTCCTAAATCCAGGGTATAGTAAACATTGTTCTGACAAGTTTATAGTGTTATTTGGGAACTAACTACTGAAGAGTTAATTAGCACTTGGTAAAATACCTTGAAACCCTGGGATAAAAATCTGCTATCCCATTAAAAGGAATTTTTATTACAAGGTGTTGGTCGTCTGCTCAATCAACTCACCCTCAACATAGGAATCATCCAGTATCCCTTGAAGGGTTTCATCAGTGAAATAAGGTACAGCGGTGTTTTCAAGTGCATCTGAATGTTTGTCATTATCAGATTGATAACTTTCTTTCATGCGGTCCAATGTGTTGATGGCCTCATTCAATGCTACAAACACACAGAAAATATACATACAATATGTAATTCAGTATGTTGATCTAAATCTTTTGAGCATAACAATAAACCTCATGGCCTTTTCTAGATCTGTACTATCCAAACAGAGCAGTCACTAGCCACATGTGGCCATTTACATTTAAATAAAATTTAAAATCCAGTTTCTCACTTGCCCTAACCATATTCAAGTGCTCAATAGTCACATGTGACTACCACATTGGACAGTGCAGTTACAGAACATTTCTGTCATCACAGAAAGTTCTATCTAGACAAACTACAATGGACTGTCACAAGTTCTGAAATTGCAATCATTCATGACAAATGGAATTCTATTTTATAACAATACTTATTCATCAAATAAAATTATGTATATAATAACACATATTCATCAAAGAAATTTGCTACACAGAAAAGTTTTAAAAATTATTCCAATTGCACCAGCCCACCAACCCACTATTAATATTTTGATGTATTTCCTTCTATTCTTCTTTTTGAATTTTCCATTTTTGTTTTGAGGGATTTTTAAACATACTGTATATAGAATTTTATGTTAAGATTTCACTTAAAATTCTACCAAGAATTATTATGACATCTTTGCAAGCAAACATGATTACTTCTGAGTAAAAAGTAAAAGCTTCTTTTTGCAAATTCCAAATGTTTACTTGTAAGAGAAATCATTTCTATAATTCAGTAGCATTTAAAAGACTTGAGAAATTAATTTATTCTGAGTTTTTAACTTTTGTATATAGTGATTCCTATATACAAGATAACATGTTCATGATACTATTTAACAGAAGCCTTTAATATATTTTGTAATTAAAACTGTATTTTAAATTAACTTACATCATTTTACTTAAGGACCATTCTAGTTCTAAAATACTATAATCATTATTTAATACGCATTTAAAATGTTCATTGTATCATATTGATCTTCTCATAAAAAAAAAAAGTTTCCCTATAGAGAAAAAAGAAATATATCAGAACAGTGTATCTCCACTACTCTAAAAGTATTACCATTATACCTTCAAATTACAAAGTGTTTCTAATTTATCACCTCCTAAATTTTAGTAAAATAAACTGATACTATTTTTCCTGTTTTTCACAGGTCTCCCTAGAGAGGCATAGAGAAGTTAAGAGTTTTGCCCTAAATTCTGATTATGTATTCTTAGCTCTTTAATCAATTTCCCCTAAGTAGAGCAGTCCATTCTCCACTCTTATAGTTTTCTATGGCCCTTTTTTTTTTAATTCTTAAAATTATTTTGTTATGAAAGAAAAAATAGGGACAATGCTAGGAGCCCTAACACACGGCATAAATAGTATATAAATCATAACTAACAATGCACAAACACCAGAAGAGAAACTAGATAACTAGGAGCTCCTAAAAATCAAACATGCTCATCAAAAGACTTCACCAAAAGAGTAAAATGAGAACCTACAGAGTGGGAGAAAATTTTGGGCTATAACATATCCAATAAGGGTCTAATCTCTAAAGTCTACAAGATACTGCAACAGCTCAACAACAAAAAAACAAATAATCCAATTAAAAAATGGGCAAAGGATATGAACAGACACTTCACCAAAGAAGACATTCAGGCAGCTAACAGACACGTGAGGAAATGCTCACTATCATTAATCATAAGAGAAATGCAAATCAAAACTACAATGAGATACCATCTCAGCTCAACAAGGCTGGCACTAATCTAAAAAACACAAAATAACAAATGTTGGAAAGGCTGCAGGGAGCTTGGAACTCTTACGCACTGCTGGTAGGAATGTGAAATGGAACAACCACTATGGAAAACAATAGGACACCTTCTTAAAAATCCAGAAATAGAAATACGAGACAATCCAGCAATCCCACTCCTAGCAGTATATACTAGAGAAGTAAGAGCTGTCACAAGAATAGACATATGCACACCCATGTTCATTGCAGCATTATTCGCAATAGCAAAAAGATGGAAACAACCTAAGTGCCCATCAACAGATGAATGGATAAACAATCTATGGTACATAAACACAAGAGGCTTGCTAAACTATATTTCTCATATTTCTGTGTCTTTTTTTTTTTACTTTTAAAAACTTTGCCATTAGAATATAATAAAGATTTCTTATTTAAACTATTGGAAAATAACCACAACCTTGTGATTTTTCCAATCTTTTCAATCACAAAATTTAATATAAACATTTAATTTAATTAAAAAATAAGTTTATATATTTTAGTGTTAAATTAAAAATTAAAAATTTAGTATGTTATCCATAATCGCAAGTGTTTGAGTATAGACAAAACAAACATTTGGCACAGACACCATAAAGAAGATTTAAACACCAAACACAGTGTTTGACTTGATGGCCTTTTAAGGAGTCCTGCATTGTTGCCTTTTATCAGTTTTACCATAGAGTTCTTACCCATAAAATTGGAAAACTTCTTGGTGTCCCTCAAAGCCCTCATACAGTCTTTAATATTCACCATGTTATCTTCTGGAAGGAAAAGAGAGAGAGGTGACAAAGAACAATTTCTGCACAAGATAATAATAAAAGACTAGTATTAAAATCAGCATATAACTTTTATATATTTCTTGAACACTGTATTTACAAGGTATTTTGGATTCATTTCCATCCAGTATTCCCTGCAACAACGCTACAAGGGTATAGATACACTAGTTCTGATTGTATCTCTAAGAGAACTCAAGTACCAATAACTTACAACATCCAGTGATGATCAAAGATGGCAAAGCTAGGATTATTACAGAACCTGAATTTGCAACAATTCGTCAGTCACTAAATCAAGTACCTCTGAGGACAAGGGATTTTCTTTAATGCATTCCAACATGCCCACTTCCCAGAAAACTTAGAACTGCTTGTTAAAAGTATTTTCATAACTGCAAACAAGCAAATTTTAAAAGGAAAGGCTCCTTTTCAAAGGTTGTTGTTGTTGTTTGTCATCTAGTTGATTCTGACTGATAGCAACCCTACAGGACAGCGTACAACTGCCCCACAGGGTTTTCAAAGCTGTAATCTTTAAGGAAGCAGATTGCCACATCTTTCTCCCAAGGAGCAGCTGGTGAGTTTGAACTGCCAAGCTTCTGGTTAGCAGCTGAGTGCTTAACTGTGGCACCGTGCCACCAGAGCTCCTTACAAAAACTGATACTAATATTTAAAATGCTTACCAGAAATAAAATCTGATTGAAGAATTTTCTCTACCTCTTCTTTAGGTGACTTAATCCCAATATTTCTTAGGAAGTCTTCTAAATTCTTCCCAGCTATCATGTCACCTTCAAGTAAATTGAGGGCAAAGGTAACCTTCTTTAATTCTAGAAACAAACAGAAATGTTATTTGGTAATAGAAATAACCTCTGATTAAAAAAATAAAAAACCATTAGCCATCACTAAAGACTTTTATCAGTGCCAGTCAATGGTCCTGAATTGAAGTATAAGAAATCGCAGCAAAGAATCTGTCCTTCAGGGAATTCTATGGCCAGCAGCACAATACGCATGGAACTCTTGGCCTATCATGTTTTCCCTGGTGCTAGTATAAAATTGGTAAATTGGTAAAAATGACACCAATAGCTGAGTTTTTTATTGTAATTATACTAAGTACTTATTTTGCCATGGAGCTCTAATGGAAGCAAAAAATTAACCCAGAAAATAAATTTCAGAATTTTGAGAAATATAAAATTTAAGACAAGAGTCACAAGGTCTCAATCATAGCTTTCCTTTTCAATTCTACCAGGACCCAACTGCACCCTAGCATCTGGAATTCTGCTTCACTTCCAGCCTTCTCAAAGGAAACAATGGTTAAGTCAGATAGACCTGAATTCAAATCCCAGCTCCACCTCTTATTAGCTGTGTGACCATGAGCAAATTATTACTACTTAACCCCCTCTATAAACTTCATTAGTCTTATCTCTAAAATTGAATAATAATATCTACCTCATGAGGTTGGTGTGAAGATTAAATATGATAAATATGAAAAAAGCACTTAAAACAGTGTTAGCCATATAGTAAGGGCTCAATAAATGCTATATTATGAATAACATTATTACTATTACTAATGCCAACAGGAACTAGCTGCAAATAGTAATCACAGTTGCTTAGTACCTTAGAATCTGCCTCACTTCCTGTCCCCCTAACACATTAGGAGGTCACTGCAGATGGCAATCTCAGCTTTTCCAGCACCTGAAAACCTGTATCACCTCTGCTGCTCTGTCTTAACTAAAACTTGGTCTCATTTGAAAACACTGTTTTTCTTGCACAACATTCTTGAGTGGAATCTGCTCATCCTCCCATGCTCCACATACATAGGATCAGAAAGCAGAACACACCCATCTAGCTTTCTGCAGCTACTATCAGGCCATTTTAGTTATACCTTTAATCAAACCTCATCCCTCCCTTTTGAGGCCCATGTGTGTCATTCAACTATGCCACTCCTCTGACACCGTCATCTACTACTTTCTGATCACTCCTTCACATTCGTTGAGGATATTGGTACTTGATCATAATCCTCTCCTCCACTCCATATCTCATTACCATCCAAGCCTAGCCTCAGAGCACCTTGACCTTTTAGCTCCAAAGAACCTTCACTTCCTTTCCAAAGTTATCCACACCAATGTTGTTGTTGTTGTTGTTAGGTGCCGTCGAGTCGGTTCCGACTCATAGCCACCCTGTATCACAGAACGAAACACTGCCTGGTTCTGTGCCATGCTCACAATTGTTGTTATATGCTTGAGTCAATTGTTGCAGCCACTGTGTCAATCCATCTCGTTGAAGGTCTTCCTCTTTTCTGCTGATAATGTACCTTACCAAGCATGATGTCGCTCTCCAGAGACTGATCCCTCCTGACAACATGTCCACAGTACCAAGCATGATGTCGCTCTCCAGAGACTTATCCCTCCTGACAACATGTCCACAGTACGTTAAGACTTGTCTCGCCATTCTTGCTTCTAAGGAGCATTCTGGCTGTACTTCTTCCAAGACAGATTTGTTCGTTCTTTTGGTAGTCCATGGTATACTCAATATTCTTCATCAACACCACAATTCGAAGGTGTCAATTCTTCTCTGGTCATCCTCATTCATTGTCCAGCTTTCACACACATATGATGCGATTGAAAATACCATGGCTTGAGTCAGGCACACCTTAGTTTTCAAGATGACATCTTTGCTTTTCAACACTTTAAAGAGGTCTTTTGCAGCAGATTTGCCCAATGCAATGTATCTTTTGATTTCTTGACTGCTGCTTCCATGGGTGTTGATTGTGGATCCAAGTAAAATGAAATCCTTGACAACTTCAATCTTTTCTCCATTTATCATGATATTGCTTATTGGTCCAGTTGTGAGGATTTTTGTTTTATGTTGAGATGTAATCCATACTGAAGGCTGTGGTCTTTGATCTTCATCAGTAAGCGCTTCAAGTCCTCTTCACTTTCAGCAAGCAAGGTTGTGTCATCTGCATGATGTAGGTTGTTAATGAGTCTTCCTCCAATCCTGATGCCCTGTTCTTCTTCATATAGTCCAGCTTCTCAGATTATCTGCTCAGTATACAGACTGAATAGGTATGGTGAAAGGATGCAACCCTGACGCGCACGTTTCCTGACTTTAAACCACGCGGTATCACCTTGTTCTGTCCGAACAACTGCCTCTTGATCTATGTACAGGTTTCTCATGAGCACAATTAAGTGTTCTGGAAATCCCATTCTTTGCAATGTTATCCATAATTTGTTATGATCCACACAGTCAAATGCCTTTGCATCGTCAATAAAACACAGATAAATATCTTTCTGGTATTCTCTGCTTTCAGCCAGGATCCATCTGACACCAGCAATGATATCCCTGGTTTCACATCCTCTCCTGAATCCAGCCTGAATTTCTGGAAGTTCCCTGTCAATACACTGCTGCAGCTGCTTTTGAATGATCTTCAGCAAAATTTTACTTGCGTGTGATATTAATGACATTGTTCGATAATTTCCATGTTCAGTTGGATCACCTTTCTTGGGAATAGCTACCCTTAATCCTCCTTATTACCTAGACTTGCCTGCCCCACCTTTAAAATCTAAACTACAAGATCAGACTCTGACCACAATCCCTTATAACTGTATGTGTATACAGTGAAGGAAAGCATAGAACTTTGTTCACACTATGCCTATTCTCTTGGCTCCTCCAAGTTTTCCAAAAACAGCTAGACAGGGTGAACCAGACTTATCAGTTAGTAATGGAGGGAACACTGAGAAAGCTAAGTTCCAGATGCCAGCCAACCTTTCAACAGGCTCTTCTAAAGACAGAAGCCTGCTATGTTAATTCTTTCCTACTCAGGTGGCCCTTCCTACTTTTGCCAATAGTTATTGACCTTATACTGCACTGGCTGGCAGATTCCAACGCAACCCCCTAACCCCTACAAACGTGCCCCAGATTCAGGTACCTCACCCATATCTGCTCACTTTCCTCAATAGTTTGATTTCAAAAATTTTTCCTTACTCTTTATGAAAAGTTCCATGTCCTGAATACCAGTTTTCCTGAGTCCTGCTCTCTGATTTTAAAATTAATTATAAAAATGATAACTACCATTTAATAAGCACTTAATATGCACCTTAAAAAAAACAAAATGAGAGGTGGGGCCAAGATAGCAGAGTAGTCAGATGGTTCCTGTGGTCCCTCTTACAACAAAGACCCAAGAAAACAAGTGAATTGATTATATATGACAATCTAGGAGCCCTAAACATCAAAGGCAAAGTTGAGGAATTAGAGTGAGTGGCAGGGGGAGGGAAAGATGGTTCAGAAGCAGCGAAGAATTAGTTGCCAGACCTGACTCGGTGGGAACCGGTACCCTGCAGCCGGCACGCAGGATGAGGCAAGCAGTGGCACTCGGACGCATTTTCCACATCGGGAGAGACTGAATGGGGGAGAGTCTACTCAAGCCTCCAGAACCAGTGAAAAGCGGTGCTCAATTGGCAAAAGATAAGTACATGTAACTAACCCACTGTGCAGATCAAAAAACACCCCCTTTGGGAAAATCCTCTCTCCCATTTACCTGCCCCCTCCCCACTCTGTACCAGTCCCAGGCCGGCTTTAGCCACTGCTGTGTTCCCTGGGCCGAATTAAGGGCCCATCACATGCCGTGAGCCATTCTCCTGACCTTGGAGAGGGAACAAACTAACAAACAGGGATAAATAATCTGCCAGCTCCCCTAAGCCGGGAACTTAGGGTAGGCACAGCTCCTTTGCCTAGGCACAGGCATGAGGGGTCCACATACTTTGAATGCCTTTCGCCCCTGCATAGACCTGTGTGGACTCATTTCAACAGCATAGGCTCTCATTAGCACAGAACAACATGGTATATACCTAAAGCCTAACTTTAACTGTCAGCTATATGGTGGAGTGGTAGGTTCGTGACATTTGACACCACTCTTCCCATTAAGCAGGGTCTTCACCTACCCACATCAGGGGCCTGAGGACTGGTGGCTCTACCCATGCCACCTAGCCACCTACAACAGGTGTCCAAGAATAAGCGGTGTCTCCCAGTCCTTACAGCCAACAGCATTGGGTGCCAAAAGTCCGGCTGAAAACCCACCCACAACACGCTCTAGAAAACAGGGACATGCTTTCCTCCCGGACACTCAGGGGCAGCCAGCAGCCCCCTGCCTTGATCAGCATGTGACCCCCTACTTCAGCCAGATACCTGTGCCTACACCAATCACCCCTACCCATCTAGGACTGTAGGTGAGAGCCTGCACCACCTACTTGGTGGCCGACTACCTGGACACCTAAGCTGAATCCATACAAGAAAAGTAAATGGACTCCTGGGCTCACATACCTAGGAACAGATCTAACCACCTGGTGACAGGATGTTAGAGCTTCAAAGGCACCAATAATCAAACTAGCTCACACGATCAGTCTATTTGGGCATATCAAAACAAAACAAGAAGCTAGGACACAGTAAGCAAACATAAAATAAATAAATATAATAACTTATTGATGACTCAGAGGCAACAGTCAATATCAAATCACATAAAGAGACAGAATATGATGGCTTCAGCAAGCCACCAAAACAAAGAAACAAAAAACCTTCTGGAGGAAGAGAATTTCTTGGAATTGCTGGAGGTAGAATTCAAAAGATTAATATATAGAGATTTTCAAGAAGGAGATCAGGCAAAACACAGAACAAGCCAAGGAACACACAGACAAAGCAACAGAGGAACTTAAGAAGATTAGAGAAGAGCATAATGACAAATTTAACAGGCTGCAAAAATCCATAGAGAGACAGCAAACAGAAATCCAGAAGATTAACAATAAAATTTC
>NW_004443964.1:19292713-19332464 GCF_000243295.1 Trichechus manatus latirostris
CTATCCAAGATGCTCATCGAACCCCACACAAGGTAGATCCCAAAAGAAAGTCACCAAGACATATTATAATCAAACTTGCCAAAACCAAAGATAAAGAGAATTTTAAGAGCAGCTAGGGATAAACGGAAAGTCATCTTCAAAGGACAGTCAATAAGACTAAGCTCGGACTACTCAGCAGAAACCAGGCAGGCAAGAAGGCAATGAGATGACATATATAAAGCCTTGAAGGAAAAAATTGCCAGCCAAGAATTATATATCCAGCAAAACTGTCTCTCAAATATGATGGCAAAATTAGGGCATTTCCAGATAAACAGTTCCAGATAAACAGAAGTTTAGAGAATTTGCAAAAACCAAACCAAAATTACAAAAAATACTAAAGGGAGTCCTCTGGTTAGAAAATCAGTAACATCAGATAACAACCCAAGACTAAAAAAAGCAAAACCAAACCCATTGCCATCGGGGCAATTCTGACACATAGCAACCCTGTAGGACAGAACAGAACTTCCCCATAGAGTTTCCAAGGAGCAGCTGGTGGATTCAAACTGCCAACCTTTTAGTTAGTAGCCGTAGCTCGCCCTAGCTCTCAACAACTACGCCACCAAGGCTCCCTAATATGTGCCTAGTACTAGGTTATATGCTTTATATGTGTTACTGCATTTGATCCTGACAACAAACCCATGGGAAATATGATGTTGTTAGCCTCCTCATTTGAAAGATGAAGAAACCAGAATGGCTTAGAGAAATCACCTATCTGGAAAGTGAAAAAATCACAAATCCATATCTTTCTTACTCCAAAACCCATACTCTTCTCTACTTCTGTATATTATTTCCTATGGTGTAGCTAATCTGATTAACTAATATATTACGTGGATGATAATTATGTTACTTAACCCAGGTAACATACTGATATTTAACAGGAAATTAATAAACATCTTTCTTAACCTAGAAGAGAAACTATTGCCAGAATTTCATATGCCAGGGTAGACTGGTTATTAAAAATTTGAAAACTAGGTGTCTACTTCTTTGTGTACAGAAATGACCCTGTATTTGTTTCCCTAAACATTTATTTGTATTATCTTTTACTGAGAGTGTTAGCTGACCAAACGATAATTTAAATGGTTATTCAAATTAATTACCAGTAATACTAAGTTTTAAACAGTCTCCAAACAAAAAAGTACTCAAACATCAAAAGTACTATCTTCATTAATTTTAGTCCTGTGTTAACTTTTAAATTAAATGGAAGTCAAGTAACTGTGTTACCAAAATGCATTTAATAGAACTAAAGAAAAGAACATGAAGAACATCTACTAAAGGAACCAGCAGGAGATTTGTGAGAAATCCTATAATATGGAAGCCTATATACAGATGGACTCCTCTTAGGATTAACATAGTAAAAGAATAAAAATAGATTTATCTAAAAAAGCTTTATTTCTTTCACTATAGAAGCTGCCAATTTTTAAACAAAACTAAGTTCTCACTGCGTATAAACAGATCAATGTCAACATGTTAATCAGAAATTAGCAGCTATTAACCAGAAATGCTAAAAAAAATGAAAAACAAAAACAAAAGAAGACTTCCACTCAATAAAAGTAACTTCATTAATCACAAATAATCCAGTACTTACCATCTAATCTTGAGGCATCATGTACATTCCTTGCCACTTCTGCCAATTCTTCAAATTGTACTTTGTGACCTTCTGCAAGAAAAACCTTTTTTTAGCATTTTTTTCTTTTTATATATATAACAAAAAATTTTGCCACTTACGTTCTTTTTTATTGTGGTAAAAATATATATAACACAATATTTGCTAATCCAACATTTTTACATGTATAATTCAGTGACACTAATCACATTAATCATGTTATACAATCATCATGAGTATCTGTTGCCAAATTTTTCATCACCATAAACAGATATTCAATGCTTCAATATTCATTGCAGCACTATTTACAATAGCCAAAGGTGGAAACAACCTAAATGTCCATTGACAGATGAATGGATTTAAAAAAAAAAAGTTTTGTTTTGTTTTTTTCTTGCTAAGAGGTGGTAGCCAGCAGAAGATGTGTTTTCCTAGAAAATTAAGTAAAAGTCTATTTCATCAAAATAGTACAGCTATCCCAAGTAGCGTTACTGTAAAACTTGGACAGCTCTCTTCACATTTCTTAATCATCCCCTCTGTGTTCACTGGGGTGTGCCATCTTCCAGTAATATGGTACACAACTTGAAGGTATTCAATACATATTTGATCCATTTAGAGTAATAAAAAAAATAGATATTAATGTTTTTTCTACAGGACAAACTATCTGAACTTTCTATTTCATCTACAACACTCTATCTCACCAAATATAAAAGGACAAAGGTTAACAGAAAATAAAGCTATATTCTTGTATACCTTTTTAATTATTGGGAATACCCACCATCAACTGGTGCTAGTTTCATGGCAGCTAAGAACTCGTCTTTTTTTAAATTACTATTCAAACTAGACAGAATGTTCCACAGGTCAGAAACATTCATCTTCTCTTTGCTGAGATTGTTGAGGTTTTCAATAGCATCAGGCAATACTAAAGGGTAAAAAAAACACAAGTTTTACAGCATTCTTATGCAAGAAGTTAATACAATAAACTGTTATCTGAAGTAGTCAGGAATTAGGTTCTTCTGGTTGAGAGGAATAACAAATATAACATGAATGAATTGTTAATTTTCAAATATCAAAGGACAACAAAATATTCAACACTAACCACAATGAAATACCACTTCGCACCCATTAGGATAGCTAAGATTTAAAAAAAAGAAGTCAGGGGGCAGTGAATTTATGTTAATGGAGGAGGAACAACTCAGAAAAGGAGGGTGAGAATGGCTGCACAACTCGAAGAATGTTGCACCACTCGAAGAATGTAATCAATGTCACTAAACCATACATGTAGAAACTGTTGACTTGGTGTATGTTTTGCTGTGTATATTCGCAAAAACAATAAAAAAAATTTTAAAAAGAAGAAAAACAACAAACGTTGGCAAGGATGTGGAGAAATTAGAACCCTCCTCCATTGCCAGTGGGAATGCAAAATGGTACAGCTGCTGTTGAAAACAATTTGGCAATTCGTCAAAAAGTTAAACAGAATTACCATAAAAAAAACCCAAACCCATTGCCGTTGAGTTGATTCCGACTAGTAGCAACCCTATAGGACAGAGTAGAACAGCCCTATAGGGTTTCCATGGAGTGGCTGGTGGATTCTAAGGATTCTAACTGCCAACCTTTTGGTTAGCAGCCAAGCTCTTAACCACTGTGCCACCAGACTACAGTACTATCATCCAAAAAAACCAAAAAACCAAACCCACTGCCGTCGAGTTGATTCTGACTCATAGCGACACTATATGACCCAGTAATTCCACTCCTAGGTATATACACAAGAGACTTGAAATTAGTGACACAAACAGACATATGTAGACCAATGTTGAGTGCACCTCTATTCACAATACCAAAAGGTGGAAACAACCTAGATGTCCATCAGCAAAGGTAGAAACAACCTAGATGTCCATCAACAAATAAGTAGATAAACACAATGTGTTATATATGTATATATATATATAGACACACACACACACACACACACACACACACACACACACACTGGAATATTACTCTGCCGTAAAGAGAAATGCAGTCCTGATACATGCTACAACATGGATGAACCTTGAAAATATGATGCTGAGTGAAGTAAAGTCAATCACAAAAGGACAAATATTGTATGATTCCACTTTTATTAAATATATGGAATAGGCAAATGCATAGAAATCAGTTTATTAGTGGTTACCAGGGGGAGGAGGGAAGAGGGAAGAAGGAGTCATTGTTTAGGAAGTATTGGGTATCAGTTTACGGTAATGGAAAATTTGGCAGTGGATACTGGTGATAGTGCACAGCATGGTTAATGTGATCGACATCACTGAATAGTACATGTAAAAAATGTTGAATTAGCAAATATTGTATTACATATATTTCACCACAATAAAAAAGAAAAAATATTAAACACCAAATTTAATGTATCTTTGAAGATTCAGAAATATTTTGCCCCTCAGTAATCATTTTTAAAGAATAATTTTCATTGAATTATAGATATGCAAAGGTCTCAATTCACAAACATTTGTAATTGATACAACAATGAATTAAATAGCTTTTGTTCTATATCTTCCCCCAGAATTCTTCCCTGGTTCCTGCTTCCTCTTCAGTATACTCCTGCAGATCATGAAAAGAAGTCTGGGTTTTTTATTAAAATTTCAAAAGAAAACCTTTAGAGAGTTTTAAGCAGGAGGGTGAAATTATCTTACTGTGAATGCATAAAAAGATCACTTTGCTGCTATATAGAGAATGGATTCTGGAAAGTCAGACAAGAAGCCACTGCTGGAGTTCAAAGAAAGACAAGACAGTGGCTTCGACAAGGGTGATAGTGATTGAGATAATGAGATGTGGGCAAATTCAGGAAGTATTTTGAGACTTAAGCTGAAGTATTTAGTGATGAATTGAAGGGAGGCTGAGGGCGCTGGGATCATGAAGGAAGAAAAAGAACTAGGTTTGAGGCCTGAGCAACTGGGTGGATAGTCATGTCAATAACTGAGATAAAAGACTGCAGAAAGAACACATTTGATGGAAAAGAACAAGAGATCTCTTTTATACACATTAAGTTTGAGATAGATTGGGTGTTGAAAGAATACAGACATCATTTAAAGCAATAAGATCACTCAGGAGGAGCCTTAGTTAGAGAATGAGACTAAGGATGGAGTCTGAAGTCATGCTAATACTTAAAGGTCAGCCAGAAAAGAAGACAGCAAATAAGACTGAAAAGGAGATACCAAGAAAATGGCAGGAAAATTAAGAGATTATAGTTTCACAGAAAACATGAGATGAGAAAATTTTAAGAAAGAAACACATTAAAAGCTGCTAGATGTGGAACAAGATGAAGACAGAGAATCGACCATAAGATTTAGCAAGATGAGATTTCGCATTTTGTAAAAAGCTACTATGGAATAGCAAGGACAAAATCCTGAATGAGTATTTTAAAAGAAAGAAGAGATTGAGGCTAGCCAAACTCCCCCTTTAACCTCCAACACAAACAATATCAATAAAAATAACATTTGGTAATAGACTGCATGAGGGGAGTAGGAGTAGGGCTGAGGCCATGAGAGAAAGAAAGGAATCAAGAATGACCCCGAAATTTTGGGGCCCAGACAACTGGGTGCTAAGCTCAAAAAGAAGGGAAATCCCCAGATGCCAGAAATGAGGAAAAAATATTAACTGTGTACGTGTCTGAACTGACGGCTCAGCAGTCAGACCCGAGTTCAAATCTCAACTCTACTACATTCGAGCTGTGTGACTTTAAGCATATTTTTTTAACCTCTGTGCCTTGGTTTTCTCATTTATAAAATAAACATAATAATACACTTGATATAATTAAATTAATTAATAAATATAAAATACTTTTAACAGTACTGGCACGTAGCACTCAATAAATTTAACAATAATAATGAAGAATTAGCAAAAGGACAACAAAGTATATAAAAATCTACCTATGTTTGAAAACCAAATATACTTCTGAAAAAATAAAATGATGGAAATGAGGAAATATTTAGAACTAAACAATATCAAAGACACTACATACTGGAACATGAGGGCTGTTGCAAAGGCAATATTAAAGGGAAAGTTATAAGTTAAAATGCCTATATTATTTTTTTAAATCCTGAAAATTAGTAAGTATCCAAATCAAGAAACTGGAAAAACAGCAACCCAGAAAGAAGTAAACAATAAATACAATAGCAGATTCATTGTTTTTTTAATAAGACTAATAAGATAAACCTGTCAAGATTAGAAGAGATGGCATAAACCATATTAGAGAAAATAACTACAGATAGAACAGATTTTTTTAAAATTCTAACAGAATACAATGGATAAATTTATGCCAATAAATTGAAAAACTTAAGAGGAAATGTATAATTTTCTAGACATATAAATTACCAAAACTGACTCAAGAAATATACAACCTGAAATGACATGTAACCATTAAAGATACTGAGTCAATAGTAGAAAAATATTAAAACATAGATTTTATTTTATAAAAATAAAGCAAGCCCTGAAGGGAAATTTTCTAAGTCCCTATCTTATACAACCTCCTTACTTATTTTATGAGGCAAATATAACTGTGATACCAAAACAAGAAAAGAATAGGAAAATTATAGGCTAAATATGCAAAGATCAAAAAGATAATAAATAAAATATTTTCAAAACCAAATCCAGGACTCGGGCAGACATGGCTGTGGCAGCATGCTTGTCTGTTTGCCCACTCTTGCCGATTCTGTAATATTCTTTGGACTCGGGCAGACATGGCTCTAGCAGCATGCTTGTCCGTTTTCCCACTTTTGTCTGTTCTGTGATATTTCCTTGGACTCAGGCAGACATGGCTCTGGCAGCATGGTTGTCCGTTTCTCACTTTTGCTTTTTTGAATATATGCTGAATAAAACTTTGTTTGCTTTACTAAACTTTGTGATGTTTTCCCCTATAACAGTTAATTGCATAGTCATCAAGGATTTCTGAAACTACGAATCCAGTCGACCTTCAGGAGACCTGGACTGTGGAGCAGAAGCTAGCAAAGAGAGGTCCTATCTTCTAGACCCATGTAGTCCCACTTCATGTCCCTTCAACACGAACAGAGTGAGTGCTCTTGGAAAACGAGCCTTTGCTTATGTTTTTTGTTCTCTTTCTCATGTTTTCTTAAGTTCTGTTTGGCATATTTGTTTAAAACACCGGTTGTCTGATTAAGGAGAATCTTTCTTAGATTTTTGCTTGATCGTTTGGTTAAGAGTGACATTTAGTAACTCTTCAGGTGAACTTCAGTTTAGGTCCAGATTTGGGCATTTGAAACAGTAAAGAGATAATTCTGTTTCAAAGAGCTTTGAGTCCCTATAAGCCACAAAATTCAGGCCTTTTTGTGGCCCAGAGAAAACCTGGAAAATAGTGCTCTGTTTTGCCAAATTTGCAGGGGAAGGTGGCAGCTCCTGACCCGTCTTGCCGAATTCATGGGGTGGGGGGGGGAGCTTCTAACCTGTGTTATGATATTTAAGGGAGAAGTGGTAGCTTTAGAGAACTTTGCTTGATGCTCAGGTTTTGTCAAAAGGTCTAATATTATCTTGCTAATCATTAATTCTCTAATGGAAACTTTGTTGTCACATGTAAATTTTTCTATATTTTTTGTTTTCTCTGACTCAAGAAGAAATATACAACCTGAAATGACAAACTTTGAGCACTCTTTATGGATATATATTCCTGTGTGGTAGATCCAACTATACTAGTTTAGATGATCCCTTTCCAACTAATAGTGAATTTATGTGGAGAATCACTTTTTAGATTCCTGACGAATGTGTGGGCAATGCACTTTGAGAACTTTAGGATTACCTTTAGATATTCACAGTAATGATGCTAGTAAATATTGGAAAGCTAATGTTAATTTGTTACACATTGTAAAATGAAAAGTCAGAAGAAAACTCATTGGTCCAACACTCAGGATATGGTTGGTAGCTTTAATTCCTACTTACGGTACAGCTGAAGTGAAGGAATCTCAAAAAAATTTGTCAGTCACTGTGGGACAAATAACAGATGAAGTTGCTACTGAGATGGAAGCACAACAGTAAGCTCTGATCTCATAAGCCAAGGTGACATGAGATAACAAAATAGCCTTAGATTTTTTTATTAGTGTAGTCTGTGCTATAGCAAATACCTCTTGTTACATTTGGATAAATAACAGAAGTAGAACAAGATATACATAGAATTGGAGAGCAAGCTATTTGGTTATACACTGTAACACACTTACAAACACCAGATTAATTTGGTTGGTTACCATTAGGAAAAAGTGCATGGGCTAGATTACTATTGCAAGGAATAGTAATATCCTTAGTCTACATCCTGATAGTATTAGGCATAATAAAATTTATCTTCTATTGTCTTAGACACTTAAAAGCCAAAGAAGATCTTGGGCTAAAATGTTGGTGTATGTTGCGTCTGCTCACTCCAGCAATGTGACTGATGAAAACATCACTCTTACTTAATACCTGGTGAAGAACAAGATGGTATCTGGTGGAAAACCAGCACCATGAGTTTAAAGAGTCTGCAATGGCCACCATCTAGGAGCTTGACTAAGTACAGGTATTGATCATCAATGTGTGACCTCCAATCTTTGATCAAAAGGAGGGAATGATTTAGGAAATATTGGAGTTATTATTCCCTGTCCTTGAGCATAGAGAACATGACCTAGCTGGAGCTGGGCTCACAAGGGCTCACAAGGACTCACAAGGACACATCAACTGGCCCTGAGGTATAGAGAAAATAGCTAAGATAATCTTGGGAAATATGCTTTAGGGAAACTTTCACATAAAGCCAAACAAACAGAACACAAAAGTCTTTCTACTCTTTTTCTATTAGCATTAGTGAATAGAAATTTGTTGGACCAATGAAGACCCTCCTGACTGAAACTGTACCAATGATTGTTAAGAAAGACAATTCAAAAGGTAGGATCACAATTTCTAGCCAATCTGTGAAAAGGTAAAGCTTTTAATGGTTTTGCCCGTACTGGTGGCTGTGTAATGCTCCTTGGACTCGGGCAAACATGGCTGTGGCAGCATGTTTGTCTGTTTTTTCACTCTTGCCTATTCTACAATATCTTGGACCTGGGCAGACACGGCTCTGGTAGCATGGCTGTCCGTTGCCCACTTTTGCCTTTTTGAATATATGCTAAATAAAACTTTCTTTTTGCTTAAAAAAAAACAAATCCAGAATGAATTTTCAAACATTATGAACAAACAGAATTTATCCTAGGAGTACAAAGATGCCTTAATATTAGAAAATCTATTAATGCCATCCACATGTTAAAGGAGAAAAACTACATGATCATATCAAAAAATAAAATAAAATAAATTTGATAAAATTCATTATCCATTCTTGATTAAAAAAAAAAAAACTCTTTGGAAACTGGAAATACAGGGGGCCTTTCTTAACTTGGGAATAGAATACTCACTAAACAAGTAAATGCCATGACATTTCCCTCAAAGTCAAGAATAAGAGAAAGATAATTGTTATTACTATTTCTATTGTACTAGAGGTCCCAAACAATACAATTAAATCAGAAATATAAAAATGAGATAGAAAGCAAAATAACAGGAAGAAAAGAAAATGAGAGGTATAAAAGTAGAGATAGACAACTCTTTTGAATACTTTTGTATCCCTGAATCTAAGTTTCATTAGGACAGGGACTTTGTTTTGTTCACTGCTGTAACCCTAATACTTAGAAAAGTACTGCACACATAGCAGGTGCTCAACAGATGCTTAGCGAATAAATGAATGAATGAAATATCAAAATAATCCAGCAGAAAGCCACAAAGCATTGACAGCAAAACAAGAAGGGATAGTTGCAGGATTTGCAAGAGCAAAACAGATACAGACGACAACTAGAGAACTGGCTTTAAAAAGATGCAGGAAAAAATCTTCCATTGTAATACGAGGGAAGGCCAAGTTAATGGCTACAAATCAGGGTTTCAGCTATGTCGATTCCTTCTGTGAGCCTCTCTTTTAGTTTCTGGTATCTAGCAACATTCCTTGGTGTTCCTTGGCATTCCTTGGTGTCTGTCTTCCCCCTGTATATGTCTCTATGTCTATAATGCTCTTTTTATAACAGAGATGTGATTAGGTTTAGGACTCACCCTACTCTTTCATAATAAAAGAAAACTATTTCCAAATAGGGTCACATCCACAGGTGCAGGGGCCAAGACTTCAATACATATTTTAATTCTAACAGAATACAATAAACTAGAGAATGGGACTGAGGATTTCCATACATATTTGGGGGAGATATAATTCAATCCATACAGTTTTGTTAAAAGTTGTTTTATCTCTTATATTTGGGTCATTGGTTCATTTTTAATTAATTATTGTATATGGTATAAAGTATAGGTCCAAGTCCATTCTTTTGCATGTGGAGATCCAGTTGTTCCAGCGCCATTTTTTGAAGAGACTATTCTTTCCCCCATTGAATTGATTTGGAAGCCTTATGGAAAATCAAATGACCACAAATGTATGGGTTTACTTCTGGACTGTCATTTCTAGTCCATTGGTCTTTATGTCTATCCTTATACAGTACCAAACTGTTTTGATTACTGTAGCTTTGTAATACATTCTTAAATCAGGAAGTGTGAATGCTCCTTTTTTTTTTTAAGATTGTTTTGGCTATTTGGGGTCCCTTGTAACTCTACGTGAATGGAGATGTGGTAGCACAGTGGTTAAGCATTTGGCTGCTAACCAAAAGGTCTGCAGTTTGAAACCCTATGGGGCAGTTCTACTCTGACATATAGGGTCACTACGAGTCACAATTGACTCGACAGCAAAGGTTTCATTTGGTTTTTTTTGTAACTCCGTATGAATTTGAGGATCAGCTTTTCCATTTATACAAAAACAACTGTTGGAATTTTGATAAGGATTGTGTTGAATCAGTGTATCACTTTGAGTAGTACTTACATCTTAACAATATTAAGTCTTCTAACACATCAGCATGGGATGTCTTTCCATTTATTAGATCTCCTTTGATTTCTTTCAGCAATATTTTACAGTTTTCAATGTACAACACTTTCACCTCCTTGGCTAAACTTTTTCCTAGCTATTTTATTCTTTTGGATGCTGTTGTAAAAAGGAATGGTTTTCTCAGTTTGCTTTACAGATTGTTTGATGCTGGTATATAAGATACAACTGATTTCTTTGTGTACATCTTGTACACCTTTTCTGAATTCATTTATTAGCCCTAGTAGCTTTCCTGTGGTCTCTTTGGAGTTTTCTATAGCTGAAAATAGAGATATTTTTACTTCTGCCTTCTGATCTGGATGCCTTCTATTTCTTTTTCTTCCCTAATTGATCTGGTAGAACTTCCACAGCAATGTTGCGTAGCAGTGGTGAAAGTGGGCATCCTTGTTTTGCTCCTAATCTGAAGTAGAAAGCTTTCAGTCTTTCACCACTAAGTATGATGTTAGCTGTGGGTTTTTCATAAATACCTTTACCATGTTGAGGAATTTTCATTCTATTCCTAGTTCGCTAAGTGCTTTTATCATGAAAGGGTGTTGGACTTTGTCAAATGCCTTTTCTGCATCAATTGAGATGATCATTCTATTAATTGATTGGTTTTGTAATGTTGACCCACCCTTGCATTCCTGGAATAAATCCCATTTGGTCATGGTGTATAATCCTTTTAAAATGTTATTGGATTAGGATTCCTATTATTTTGTTGAGAATGTTTGCATCCATATTCATAAGGAATATTAGTCACTGGTCTATTATTTTCAACTCCTGTGATGTCTGTCTGGCTTTGACATCAGGGTAATGCTGGCCTCACAGAATGAGTTAGGAAGTATTCTCTCCTATTTTCCAGAAGTGTTTGAGAAGTATTTGTGTGAATTCTTCTTTAAATATTTGGTAGAATTTACAAGTGAAGCTATCTGCTCCTATGGAGGTTAAAACCATATGTTTTTCTCACCACTGTATCCCCAGGGCTTAGCTCAGTGTCTAGCACATAGTTGGTGCTCGATAATGATTTACCGGATGGGTGAATGGTTAAATAAAATTCTAGACCCAAAGAGAATCTTAGATGTTATCTAATACAAAGTCATCATTATACAGATAAGGATTACTTATATCCAGACAGATTTGTCCTCCATCTCATGTATCCCATATACTGATACAACTCAAATCACCTCACTCTTCTCCTCATCAATTTTAATATAAGGGTTTCATATTTACCAAGTAACATATAAAATCCTTAAGCCAGACATTTAAAATATTCATGATCTGATCCTACCTTCTACCTTTCCAGTTTATATACACCCTACATTTGCCACCCTGAACTTATCCACCATATTTCTTTGCTCATAGATCTCATCAACTTGGAACCTTCACCTTATCTTCACATGTCCAAAGTCTATAATCTTCCCACCTTTCATTGATTTCTGAAATGCTGCTTCCTACACAAGTTTCCTTTAATTTCCCAACCAAAGTTCCCTTTTCTCAACTATGTAGCACTTTATTTAAATCTCTTTATACCTTGAATTTTTAGTGTATTTTTCATCTCCCTTTCTAAATTCTTGTAAGCCAGAATTATTCCTTACTTATCTTCGTATTCTATGTCTAGAAAAAGCCTGTGTATACAGTAATGCTTAATAAATATCTTCTGGATGAATACAGATAAAGACAGACACACAGATTATGCTTGCAGAAATACAGTCAAATCCAACCAGAGCAAAAATTAAACTGTCTGCTTAACCATGTTTTTGTTGTTATTAGCTGCTGTCAAGTCGGTCCCAACTCATAGTGACCTCTTGCACAATGGAATAAAACACTGCCCCGTCCTGTGCCATTCCATGACTGATGCTTAACCACAAATAGTAGAAATTAATAGTAGGAATCTACCATATCATTTTTACACTACTACAGATAAGTCCAACTTGCATATGCTATACAGAAATGTTATTGTGTGCATTCAGTCTTAAAACATCCACTTGCTCAGGGGAAAAAAAAATGACTGGAAATCAGTTTCATCAGTTTTACTAATTAAATACTATTTTATAGAAGTAGTATGGGGAAATGCTTTTCAGCCAGTATTTGTCTGTAGTGAAAAGAAGTAAAAGGCAGAATAAAAATAGGTGAATTTTTTGGTGAAAAGTGAATAAAAGAGGCTAATGACTATATCAGAATATTTTTCTGTGTTCTGACATGAAAGGGCAAAGTTACATAATCTAATACTGAATAAATAACCCCTAAGCACAATGAAGGCACTATGCCAAGCTCAGTGTCTTGGGCTCAAAAAGAACAATAGTTAGCTATGTCTAAAAGTTCGGAGAGATCACGAAAGAGGACGGATAAAACATTCCACTCTGTAACATGGGGCAATTTCAGTGGAGGATGAAGGCAGAAGTCAGATTGAAGTGGGATGTGACGAAGTGGAGATAATAGGTGTAGACAACACTTTTGAAATGTTTGGCTGAGAAAGAAAGGAGAAAGAGAATAACAGATGAGAGCAGGGAAGGAGAAGACTTTTAAATACTTGTTTCAGAAAGTGGGAGGATGAGCTAACCAAATAAAAGGAAAATCACATAATTCCTGGATAGTATTGATGGTCAGCAGACATTGAAAGCCAAGATTTTTTATAGTGGTACTTCTTTAGTCTGCTCAGTTGTGTGATTTTCCTCCAGAAATGCTGTTAGATACAAGGAAAGGAGAAGGCAGATAATTGGGTTCATTCAAGACTGGAAGTGTTGCCAGATAGGTGTAACAAAATGATACAGGGGCAAGGGAATTTTTGGTATTGGGGAGAGACAGACTAGAGAATTTAAACTGGATACGGAAGTAATGTAAAAACAGGAGAAGACCAATGGATAAGGAGAAAGTAGACAGGCAAATGGATGGAAGGTCCCAATGAGGTATAGAGACCAACAAATAAGACATGTCCCTAAGCAGTGTGATAAAGAAAAAAGGAAAGGAAGTAAACACAAATATAAAATATTAAGAGTGAGTAAGGAAATATAACCATAGATATGAATAAGATAATATATGATATAATTAAACATATTAATTTGTGCTAATAAAATGTTTGATCTCCATGAAATTGAAATTCCTAGGAAAAATGAAGGGACTTTGACAATATAATCTCTTCACTCAATTTATTGTATACCCTTGTATAGGGGACAAATTAACTTAATTTGTATTATAAGGTAAAAATAACCGTTACTTAAAATCTGCTATTGTCAAATATATAAGCACAAAATAGCACAATTGTTACTTTAACCCCAATTTTTAAAGTATTAACTTCACTCAATACAGTATCAAGTTTTTGTTCCGTTTAAAATATACAAATACGACCTTATATTTCTTTACAGTGAGTTTCTTAGTGGCAAAGACTGTCTTTTCATCTTAGCACACTCACAACTTAACATAAAGTTTGGTACGTAGTAATGGCTCAATAAATGTTAATGAATAAATTGAAAGATGGAAAGAATTGCAAACAGCTTGAAACCAGAAATTCTGCATGTCGGTGTTCAGCTAAAGCCACTAGATGGCATCACTTTCTCAAAGTGGAAGACATTTTAAGTCCTTCAAGTAATGAATCTCAAGTACATGGTTCTAGCTCTCTATAATAAAGTGTCAGGATGAAAAGTAAGATGACAATAGCTTTCAATTCGACTACATGTGGAAGTTGTTGTAGAATTAGGGGGAGATAGTGAGATGAGTAAGGCCAAACGTAGCAGCAGTAACCCAGGTGTTTATTTGCCTGATGACATACAGGATAACTAGCTCTCTTAGTATCTTTATTCTTCTAAAATCTGTCAAACAGCTTGATCCACATAAAGCACAAGACATGACGTTCTTACATAATTTTTCAGAGAAGCGTTCCGTGTTGTTCATCATATTATCAACGAATTCTTTAAAATTTACTTTTCTCATTTCTAAGGGAGAAAGAAACATATTTTCTTCAGTATCATTAAGTATTAAATTATTATGACAAATACTGATTAATGTAAAAATAAGTCATATATTCAGGAATATATAACTAACATAATTATAGCTACCAACTAATACTAGGCAATAAAAATATATAGATGTAAAGGGAAAATGCAGTTCAACTTAAGTCAAAAAGTAAACACTGAAAAACAACAAGAAAATTTATCAAAATCACTATGGTCTCTTTCACATGTACAACATTTTTAAATTTTAACATACATTATACAATAATTCAGTTAGATACATAGGTGAAATATTAGTATGCTCTTTTACAGATTAAAAACGCTATTTAAAATAATTTGTACGATAATGTGACTTTTTCTAAGGTCACAGGGGAAATACAGAATCAGGGAGTAGAAGCAAGCTCTCCTGACTCCTGCTTTTTTCCACATCAAGCTATCTAGATTTACACTGATATCTTTACTCCAGAATTCTACTGAAACCAATAAACATTTTAATAGTCATTTTATACTTAGAAAATATCTTTCCTTGGTAACATGTAATTCCTCATAATATCCCAATGTTAGAACGGATAAAAAAAACTCTAACAATTTTGTAAGGCCACACAAAGGTTTTATATAGATATGATGAGTTTTTGATAACTCCAGTCCTTTTTTTATCCCATTGACAAAAAATATTCTAAAGCAATCGTAAAAGATAAAGCACAGCCTATTCCAGCCTATTCCTAGTAGAGATTAAATATTCCTTTGAGCAGTTTACTTCAAACAGCACCAAACTACTTTGTGTTCATAGCCAAATTTTTGGAGACATAAAAAAATGACCTTGAAAATTCCTGGGAGAATGTTGAAGTTAATGAAAATTTAATATTCCCTAACAGGAAGATGTAACTTTCTAAGCAATAAATAAATGATTCTCTTATTTTTGATAACATTTATTTTATACATAAAAAGAAAATTTTTAACAAACATGAATTATGAAACATGATAATAAAATAAACAAATGTGAAGCAACCATCCAACTGATAAACATTACCAGTAGTATTGTATCTGCTTCTGGGCTCTTCCCATTTCACTCTCCTTCTGCCCCCACAATGAGAACACTTCTGAATTTTTTCAACTTTACTAATCTCTTGCTTTTTTATATGTAATCTTAAACAGAATATTCTTTAATTTTCTTGTTTTTGAGCTTTATAAAAATTGATATTATACTATACACAACCTAAGACTTTATTATTCATATATAATATATATTATACATAATAATATAATATTTGTTTATTTTCATATATCACTATAGTTCATTTTCACATATCACTATAGTTCATTTTCACTAGTGTATAGTTTTCCATTATATGAATATACCACAATTTATTTATACATTCTGTTGCTGAACATCTGGGGTGTTTTTTTGGTTTGTTTTTGTTTTTGCTATTAAGATCAGTTCCATCATGTACATTCTTCAGCACGGCTCCTGGTATGTAAGTGCAAGAGATATTCTGAGATTTATAGCTAAGAGTGGAGTTTCTGAGCCATGGAGTATAAAAACTTTACAAGATACTACATACTGTTTTCCAAAGTGATTTTATCACTTTTATCATATTTAGTAACACTTGGATTAACGGACTTCTTCATTTTTGCCAATTTACTTGGTATAAAAAGGTATCTCATTGTGACCTAAATTTTGCACATGCCTCATTACTAGAATCTTTTCATATGATTATTAGTAATTTGTATTTTCCATAGGAAAGAAGGGTTAATTTTCTGCTTTCTATTTCCTTTTTTAATATAAGGAAATGCCTATGTATATTCATATACTGCCTCTCCAACTGATAGATAAAAGCTAGCCTACTCTAAACAACTTTCCTCTGCCTTTTCATTTTCACTTAACAAAGTGTCCTAGACATCACTCTATAGAGCACAGAGAGATTCTTCACTCCTTTTCGCAGCTGTGAATGTACTAGAGTTTATTCAACTTATTCTCTACTTACAGGCACTTGGTTTTTTGTTTTTGTTTTTTTTTTTCCAGACTATTAAAAGTCCATTTTTCCCCAGCCATTTAAGATGCCACCTTTACCATCTACTAACGTCCTCACGTAGCTAGGTGTATTTCTGGACCATCTATTTTGTCCCACTGGCCTGTCCATATAGGCTTTACAGTATGATTTATTATCTGGTAGAACTGTTCCCTAGCTGACACAAACAGTTAGACACTTGACTACTAGCCAAAAGGTCGGCCGTTTGAGTCCACCCAGAAGTTTCTTGGTTGCTCCTCAGGAGACAGACCTGGCAATCTGTTTCCAAAAGGTCACAGCCTTGAAAATTCTATGAAGTTGTTCTACTCTGTACACATGGGGTCACTATCAACCAGAATTGACTTGACAGCAACTAACAACAGAACGGTTCCATACTTATTGATCTTTTTCAGAGTTTTCCTGGCTAGTCTTCTTTGATGAATTTTCCACGGGGACTTTAGAATTAAATTTTTTGTATATAGAATAAATATTTTTGGTATTGTTATTAGGATTATATTTATGTATTATCAAGGAGAGAAGTGACATCTTAATGATATCGAATTATTGTATCCTTACGATCTACCTTTTTGATTATGTCACTTAGATCTTCTATGTATCTTTCCTTTCTTTTTTTTTTTGGTTCACTAGACCTGTTTGGACTGAGTATTATGTTTAAAATCTCCTATTAGTGTGTTTGTCTATTCCACCTCACACAACTGCTATAGTTTCTACTTTAGGAAAGTTGCTTTTAAGTTATATGGGGCACAGATATTCAAAACTGGTATACCTTTATTGTGACTTGGGGCTTTGACATGATAAGAAGTCTTTCTTTGTCCTATTTAATGCTTTCTGTCCTGATTTCTACCTGTCAAATAGCAAGATCACAAACCCTGCTTTCTTTTTATTTGCATTTTTGCCTAGGGAAAAATGTCTGAAAAGACTATTAATACTGGTTGTTTCTAGATATTGTGATTTTGAATGAATTTTCTCTGCACTTTAGAGTATTTTTTTAATTTTTCAGTATTGGTTTAATTTTTATGAATATTTTTCTAATAAAAACAATGAAGCCATTATTCTGAGGAAAAAAATTACAAACTGACCCTCCCTCCAGATGTGTCAATCTAGTTTGCCTGAAAATGTTGTACTTACCATCAACGTGAGTCATATCTTTGATCTTCTCAAATTCTGACTTAGAAAGATAAACTCCAAAATTTTGAAGACAAGTATTCAGATCCTCACAATCGACATTTTCCTCTTTGATTTTATCAATGGCTTTAATGACATCAGATAATCCTGAAAGAAAGCAATGTGCTAATACGTATTAAAAATGGAAATTCAAAGGAAAATACCAGCAATAAATAAGATGAATTTTAGTTCTAACACAAAGTTAGCAAAAATATAAATCACTTCAGAAATGTGGTATCTTCAATAATACTGAAAATATGTTTCAAAATTAGAGTCAAAAACACAGCATATGACTTTGTTATAGTCTCTGCACCTAAGGAAGCACCAATTTAACTGCACTGATAAGAATATCACTGAATATACATAGGAAAAATATAATATTTCTCCATTTAATTCTCCAGCAATTAAAAATTCCCAAGTAGTCTGTTTCTCAGTAGCAGAAAGAGTTTTATTAAGGTATAATATACATGAATAAAATTAATCCATTCACTGATTTTTAGTAAAATTAGAGTTATATAACCATCACCACAATCCAGTTTTATAACATTTCTGTCACTCTCCAAATTTCCTCATGCCCATCCACAGTCTCATTCCTAGCCAACCACTGCTCTGCTTTCTGTCTCTATAAATTTGCCTTTTCTGGACACTGACTATAAATGGAATCATATAATACGTAAGTCTATTATGCCTAGCTTCCTTCACTTTGCATAATGATTTTAGGTTAATTCATGTTGTAGCATGTATTAGTAGTTCATTACTTTGTATTGCTAAATAGCATTAAGTTATATGGATATACGAACAAATCTGTCTTGGAAGAAGTATAACCAGAACGCTCCTTAGAAGCAAGCATGGCAAGATTACATCTCACATTCTTTGGACACGTTATCAGGAGGGATGAGTCCCTGGTGAAGGACATCATGCTTGGTAAAGTAGAGGTGAAAGAGAGGAAGACCCTCCTCAATGAGACGGACTGACACAGTGGCTGCAACAATGGGCTCAAGCATAACAGCGATTGTAAGGATGGCGCAGGACCCGGCAGTGTTTCGTTCTGTTGTACATGGGTTGCTATCAGTTGGAACCGACTTGACGGCACCTAACCACAACAACAACATACTCCATTTTGTTGATAGCCCACAGTTAATGGACATTTGAATTGTTTCCAGTTTTAATATTATGTATATAAATTATAACTCAAGAAAACTGTTTTTAAAATGTTCTAAACCAAAAGTGAACCAAACAAGTTCTTTATAAAAAATCAAATCACCCATCAATTACTAATTACTGGGGATAATTATCTATTTGATCTTATCATTATCATTAATATTACTGTATGTCTGAGTAGAACTTTTCAGCTTGTAAAATCCACATGACAATCTGTGAGATAGGCAAGTTAGCTATTTGATGTAGCAAGTTAAGAAAAAATTGCTAAATGGCTTGCCTAAGGATTACAGGGCTATTAAGAATCTATCCAAAAGCAAACCCAGTTCTACTGAACTTAATTCTTCTCAATCGAAGTGCTCTTTCCACCAAATAATTTTAAAATAAATTTCTACCTACCAGCACATTTGGAGAGACTTCGCTCCTTGGCAAGAGCTCTCATAAAATCATCTAACTTCACCATTTCATTTTCTGTAAAATAGTTTCGGTCATAAGTTCTGTTGTATTTTTACATAAAAGGGAAATTCACATTTTAATACAACTATTA
Source organism: Trichechus manatus latirostris (assembly GCF_000243295.1). Lineage (NCBI taxonomy): Eukaryota > Metazoa > Chordata > Mammalia > Sirenia > Trichechidae > Trichechus > Trichechus manatus. Next base: position 19,312,146 of record NW_004443964.1, read on the forward strand.
AAAATATTATTTGATCCTTCATTTCATCATCATCCTATTTCTTATTTACATCCCTACATTTAAGATGAACCTTTCTAAATTAGGTCAGTAGATTTTATTTCAGCAATTATTGAGGGCATATTAGTGCCAAGAACTGTGCTAGGCACCAAGATACAAAAATATGTAAGACATGCTCCCTGCCTTTTCAATACCTATTATGTGCAAAGGATTGAGTTAGGTATTAAATTCTCCGTAGATCAGAAAAAGGAAAGGTGACCATGGCAAAGTTAAGGAGTATATTTATATCACACCATTATGAAAACTCAGTCAATATGCTATCAGTTAGGATACCTTGACAATACTAACCAATCTTGACAGATCCTAGTATTCCTACCCTCACCCCTATTTCAGAACCCTGGTAACGCAGTGGTTAAGAGCTCGGCTGGCACCCAAAAGGCTGGCAGTTTGAATATACCAGCCACTCCTTGAAAATCCTATGAGGAAGTCCTACTCTGTCCTATAGGGTCGTTATGAGTCGGAATCAACTCAATAGCAACGGTTTTCTTTTTTCATAGATATGTATGTACCCCTAGTTCACAGCTGATTCACTTAACTACCTATTTTCAGATATAAACCCTCTATGGTGATCATACCAATCCTGATAAGAAGCAAAAACGGCTCAGTAGTTATACTGATACTCACTCCTTAGATATTTCAAAGATGAGGAAATTGAAGATTTTTACCAACTTCTGCAGTCTGAAATAGATCAAACATGCAATCAAGATGCATTGATAATTACTGGTGATTGGAATGCAGAAGTTGGAAACAAAGAAGAAGGATGGGTACTTGGAAAATATGCCCTTGGAGACAGAAATGATGCCAGAGATTGCATGATAGAATTTTGCAAGACCAACGACTTATTCATTACATACACATTTCTTCAACAACATAAATGCCTACTATACACTTGGACCTCACCAGATGGAAAACACAGGAATCAAATTAACTATATCTGTGGAAAGAGACAATGGAAAAGTTCAATATCATCAGACAGAACAAGGCCAGGGGCCAACTGTGGAACAGACCATCAATTGCTCATATGCAAGTTGAAGCTAAAGAAAATTAAAACAAGTCCATGAGAACCAAAATACAACCCTGAGTATAGCCCACCTGAATTTGGAGACCATCTCAAGAACAGATGTGACACATTGAACACTAATGACCAAAGACCAGATGAGCTGTGGGATGACATCAAGGACATCATATACGAAGAAAGCAAAGTGTCATTAAAAAGACAGGAAAGAAAGAAAAGACCAAAATGGATGTCAGAAAAGACTCTGAAACTTGCTCCTGAACGTCGAGTAGCTAAAGCAAATGGAAGAAATAAAGTAAAAGAGCTAAACAGAAGATTTCAAAGAGCGGCTTGAGAAGACAAAGTAAAGTATTATAATGACACATGCAAAGACCTAGAGTTAGAAAACCAAAAGGGAAGAACACGCTCGGCATTTCTCAACATGAAAGAACTGAATTAAAAATTGAAGACTCAAGTTGCAATACTGAAGGACTCTATGGGCAAAATATTGAATGACGCAGGAAGCATCAAAAGAAGATGCAAGAAATACAGAGTCACTGTACCAAAAAGAATTGGTTGATGTTCAGCCATTTTAGGCAGTAGCATATGATCAAGAGCCTGTGGTACTGAAGGAAGAAGTCCAAGCTGCGCTGAAGGGAATGGCGAAAAACAAGGCTCCAGGAACTGACCGAATACCAACTGAAATGTTTCAACAAATGGATGCAGCACTGGAGATGCACATAACTTCCAAATATGCCGAAAAATTTAGAAGACAGCTACCTGGCCAACCGACTGGAAGAGATCTATATTTGTGCCCATTCCAAAAGAAAGGTGATCCAACAATGCAGAAATTATCAAACAATATCATTAATATCACATGCAAATAAAATTTTGCTGAAGATAATTCAAAAATGGTTGCAGGGGTACATTGACAGGGAACTGCCAGAAATTCAAGTTGGATTTAGAAGAGGACATGGAATGGAGGATATCATTGCTAATGTCAGATGCATCCTGGCTGAAAGCAGAGAATACCAGAAAGATGTTTACCTGTGTTTTATAGACTATGCAAAGGCATTTGACCGTATGGACCATAACAAATTATGGATAACATTGAGAAGAATGGGAATTCCAGAACACTTAATTGTGCTCATGTGGAACCTGTACATAGATCAAGAGGAAGTTGTTCAAACAGAACAAGGGATTATTGTGTGGTTTAAAATCAGGAAAAGTGTGCATTGGGATTGTATCCTTTCACCATACTTATTCAACCTCTATGCAGAGAAAATAATCTGAGAAGCTGGACCATATGAAGAAGAACAGGGCATCAACATTGGTGGAAGACTCATTAACAATCTTCGATATGCAGATAACACAACCTTGCTTGCTGAAAGTGAAGAGGACTTAAAGCACTTGCTGATGAAGATTAAAGACTACAGCCTTCGGTAAGGATTACACCTCAACATCAAGAAAACACAAGTCGTCACAACTGGACCAATAAGCAACATCAAGATAAATGGAGAAAATATTGAAGTTGTCAAGGATTTCATTTTACTTGGATCCACAATCAATACCCATGGAAGCAGCAGTCAAGAAATCAAAGAACGTATTGCATTGGGCAAATCTGCTGCAAAACACCTCTTTAAAGTGTCGCAAAGTGAAGATTTCACCTTGAGGACTAAGGGTGCCTGACCCAAGCTGTGGTATTTTTAATCGCCTAATATGCATGCGAAAGCTGGACAATGGATAAGGAATATCAAAGAAGAATTGATGCCTTTGAGAAAATACCATGAACTGCCAGAAGAACAAATAAGTCTGTCTTAGAAGAAGTACAGGCAGAGTGCTTCTCGGAAGTGAGGATGGGTGAGACTACACCTCACATACTTCGGACGTGTTATCAGGAGGGACCAGTTTCTGGAGAAGGATATCATGCTTGGTAAGGTTGAGGGTCAGTGAAAAAGAGGAAGCCCCTCAATGAGATGGACTGACACAGTGGCTGCAACAAGGGGCTCAAACACAGCAATAATTGGGAGGAAGGTGCAGAACCGGGCAATATTTTGTTTTGCTGTGCATAGGGTTGTTATGAGTCAGAACCAACTGAACAGCACCTAACAGCAACAACAGATATTTCTTTTAATCAAAAAATCCTCCTTCCTATCTACCTTAGCTAAGAAATTGCACTCAGGTTCTGAGAATTTACTTCAAATGTTATCTTAAGTAAGACTTTATCAAAATTTTGCCTCTTCCCTCTTCTCAACTCAACTTCAGCTGTGGGCAATTCTTAGTTACTGATAAAACAATGTCTCCAATACAAAAACTAAACTTAAACTCTCCCTTGAACTTAGCATGGTGACTGTAATATGCCATTAAACATCCAGATGCTAAATGCCTGCCTGGATTGTTTACGTATCACTAGCCCTAAATTCCAACTACATTTTGGTATCTCCAATTATTTCTTTTTGGAACCCTGGGCTATTTGCTTAGAGATTTTTATACTCCTTGAAGACTGTGGTCTTACTATCTGAATCTCTGTACAACTAGATCAGGCTTTCCCAGGGTCTGTCTCACCCTAGAAGGCACAGCTAGGGTTAGTGATAAAGAGCCATACCGAAACAATTCTGAAATATGGAAGGCCTACCTCCTCCAAACTAATCCATTAGGTCAGACTTTCTATTTTTACTACTTTCTATTTTTATATCTGTTCTTTCTGAAGTTCCTTTAGAATGACCCATTCTGTCCCATTCCAAGTTGATAGAACTTGCACCAATATTTAATATTATCCCATAAAAATATCGAAACTTCCCCAAAATTTTGTTATTATATATCGCACCATTTCTAGTAGTGTCTGTCACAATCTTCTGGAACTCTTTATCTGATAAAGTAATTCCTACTGAAGGCAAAATGGACTGAAGTTCTTCTGCAGCAACGTAATTTTCTTTGAGTTTACGGATAGCTTTACAGACACTTTCTAAATCTGCAAAATGTGGAGGATTAGTAAGCAACAGAATTTGTATGTCTAACAATAATAATTGGTACCTAAAATCTTTAATAATCAAAAAGAAACTTTTATCTACTTAGTATTACCTTACAGAAGGATTACTTTTCTCTCCACTTTTCTGTTGTGTTTTATAGTTAACCATTCTCCTATAACTCAAGCCCAAAACTGTACTGAAATTCTATAAACATTTATAGCCTACTTATTTGAACAGCCTGTTCCAGTGGCCTAGCCAATGCTACTTTCTTGTGATTAGAATATAATGAATGATTCCAAGAGATCAAAACACCAATGTGTTTTATTTAAATTCCAGGATTCCAAGCAAAAAATTTTGAAATCTCTTCTCTCTCCCTTTTACTTTACCGTACCATGCTTTCAGTTCACAACCTTCAAAAACATAAAACCCTGGGAGCAGATACACACGCACATCATCAGCCCCCTGATTTGATGCACTGAGAAGCCACACTACCCTTTCTATGGTATTCTGGCCAAAAATGCATAACCTGAATTTATTCATTAAGAAATATCAGGAAAACACAAAATGAAGGATGTTATACAAAATATCTTGCCAATCCTCTTCAAAAGTGTCAAATGAAAAACTAAGGAACCATCCAGATTGGAGGAGACTAAGGACACATGAAAACTAAATGTAATACGTGATCCTGGATTGGATCCTGGACCAAAAGGACATTTGTAGAACACTAGACAATATTTGAATAAGGTCTGCAGATTAATAAACAGTATTGTGTCAGTATAAATTTCCTAGTTATGTTGTGGCTATATAAGATCTTAACATTTGGGGAAACAATGAAGGGTATATGGGAATTTTTAACAATTTTTAAGACTTTTATAAATATAAAACTATTTTAAAATGAAAAGTTTAAAAAAATTGTTTTAATTCTGGAAGCAGTCACATTTCATAGCTGCTCAATTACCATCAAGTAAGTAACTTCAGCAAAGGATTACAGGAAGGAGTGTTTAATTAGGTTCCACAGACAGCACCTATGTGACTGAAGTAGTACAGAAAGAGGGTGGAGGTGTCACATGTATTTGTTGGGAAACCATTGCTCATCTTTGAGGAAGACCATAAAGCCTTGGGGGACTGGGATGTGTAGTTATGAATTATTTTGTCTTGATATTCCCATATCCATAAGAGATAATACCGTAAGTACTATGGCTATCATATATTTAAATTATGGAACTCTAAGCAAAAATTTCATATAGACTTCCTACAACTTTGGCTAAATAAACTACAAAATAAACAGATTTCCAAAGAAAAAGAAGCCCTCTACTTGCTATGGAACTTCCATGACTCCAATCAATCACTAAATAAACTTATCAAGGTTGGGATCCCCCAAACTATGGAAAGTTGGGGCATCTGGAAAGAAACTACCATCAAAACCACAGTATTGCATCCACTGGCCTATGTACCATAGGTGGTGGTTATGCAAATTATTGACAACTGAAATGCTTAATACTATCTAATAAGTGATTCATTCTTCTCATTTCTATGATAATACAAAAATTTAATGACCTAAATTCTGACTTACGTATATGATACTGACCCAGAGTATCAATTGCAGTTTTTTCCTTAGATGAAATCTCTTTCAGCAAGCTGGAATGCCTTCTTACAGCTGGCTTCTTTAACTCTGAAATACTAGAAATATCACTTTTATCCAGAGACTTTTTGAAGTTTGAAATACTCTTCAACCTTTGTGGTTTATATTTTAAGTCATGAATTTCAGCCTTGTCTGAATGTTTTTTTAGGTTTATGCCATCCTTTGGGTATGATTCCTGGGATCCTACATCACTGTCATCATCTTCTTCCAAGATTTTTTTTATTTGCCAAGTATTTTTTGGACTTTTAAATTCAAGGTTATCATTATTCTCCATAATTTTACTATGATGTTGGAGGCTTTTTCTGTTTAACTTTTGGGTTACTGAAATTTCAGACAGTCTGGAAGGTAAACTGCCTATCTTCTTAAATTGTAGAGAGCGTCGAGATAGCTTTGATAACTTTCGAACTGAAGTAGTTTCATCCAGGTCTGGCTCTTCCATAATTGCTAGGTAAGGGATACATATTCAATTATTTTACTTACCTCTACAACTTATAATATTTTTCAAAAAAAAAAGTCCTCATAAAAGCTATTCAAGAAATTATCAGTTGCTTAAACACATAAAACAAAGTTATTAAGTTGAAAAATCTAACAGAGCTGATCAACAAAAGACTGAGCTATTAACTAGATTAAATATATTCTGCTGATTTAATATGTTTAAATACTTCCACTTTAAACTTTTTTGATTTGGGCCAAGACACAGTAATAAGGACTAGATTTATCCTCCAACTAAAAAAATCAGACAAAATATATGGAAAGTCACAGTTTTCAGACACTGGGCAATAGGCAGCACAGGACAGTAATCATTTAAAGAAGGAACAAATAGCAGCACTTCTCAACCTCTGCGTTACTGACATTTTGGACCAGATAATTATTTGTTGAAGGGGGCAGTCTTGTGCATTGCAGGATGTTTAGCAGCATTCCTGGCCTCTACTCACTTGATGTTCATAACACCACCCAAGTTGTGATAACCAAAAATGTCTCCATTAAAAAAAAAAAAAAAACATGGGGGTGATTGGAACTCTTATGCACTGCTGGTGGGAATGCAAAATGGTACAACCGTTTTGGAAAATGATATGGTGCTCCCTTAAAAAGCTAGAAATAGAAATACCATATGATCCAGCAATCCCATATCTAGCAACGTATCCTAGAGAAATAAAAGCCATCACACGAATAGACATATGCACATCCATGTTCACTGCAGCATTATTCACAATAGCAAAAAGATGGAAACAACCTAAGTGACCGTCAACAGATAGATGGATAAACAATCTATGGTACATAGACACAATGGAATACCAAGCAATGATAAAGAACAATGATGAATCTGAGAAACATCTCACAACATGGATGAATCTGGAGGGTATTATGCTCAGTGAAATAAGTCAATCACAAAAGGGCAAATACTATATGAGACCACTATTATAAAAACTCATGAAAAGGTTTACACACAGAATGAAATAATCTTTGATGGTTATGAGGGATGGGAGGGGCAGGGAGGGAAAACACTAAATGACAATAGATCAGTGGTAACTTTGGTGAAGTGTAAGACAAGACACAAGACTGGGGACATCAGCAAAACTTGACCAAGTCAAAGTCATAGAAGTTTCACAGACATCCAAACTCCCTGAGGGACCTAGCTACTGGGCTGAGGGCTTGCGACCATGGTCTCGGGAGATATCTAGCTCAATTGGCATAACATAGTTTATAAAGAAAATGTTCTACATCTGACTGTGGTGAGTAGCATCTGGCATCTTAAAAGTCTGCAAGCGGCCATCTAAGATACAGCTACTGGTCCCATCCCAGCTGGAGTAAAGCAGAATGAAGAAAACCAAAGACACAAGGGAAAGATTAGTCCAAAGGACTAATGGACCACAACTACCACAACATCCACCAGACTGAGCCCTGAACAACAAGATGGTGCCCAGCTACCACCATCAACTGCTCTGACAGAGATCACAATAGAGGGTCCTGGACAGAGTGGTAGAAAAATGTATAACAAACTTCAAATTCACAAATAAAAAAGGACCAGACTTGCTGAGAAACCCTGAGAGTATGGCTCCTGGACACCCTTTTAACTCAGTACTGAAGTCACTCCCGAGGTTCATCTTTCAGCTAAAGATTATACAGTTCTATAGGACAAACAATAACACATGGGAGGAACGTGCTTCATAGTTTAATCACGTATACAAGCCCAAAAGCAAGGACAAGAGTGCAGGAAGGAACAGGAAAACTGGATGAATAGAAACAGGGAATTGGGGGTGGAGAAGGGAAGAGTGTTGACACATCAAGGGGTTGGCAACCAATGTCACAAAACAATTTGTGTATTAATTGTTTAATCAGAAACTAATTTGCTCTGTAAACTTTCACCTAAAGTACAATTTAAAAAAAAATGTCTCCAGACATTGCCAAATGTCCCTGGAGGGATAGAATAGCAGGGAGATTGCCTCCAATTGAGAACCATGGCTCTACCGTGATGAGCCCATAGTCAATTAGTTCTAACCTCAGTCTCAGAGCTTCCAAACAACTTTTTAGTTCACCATTCTCAAATATGAACAGACAACCAAAGATCACCAGACATCTGAGAAATGCCTCTAAAATGAAAAATAGAGAAAAGCAACTTGGAAGAAAGAGAATACAAATGAAAAGGAAATTTTTTAAAACATTATCAATAACCTCAGTGTTTTAGAAGATATTAATTACATACAAAAAAACAAGAAAAGGAGTGTCCATGAAACAAGAGGAGGATTTTAAAATAAAAAAACATTCAGAGAACAAAAAAGAGCTTTTGAAAATTGAAAAAGTTACACAGAAGAAAGGTTAAATAGAAGAAATAGAAGATAAAGTTAAGAAAATCTCCCAGAATGAAGAAAACCAAAGAGACAAGGGAAATATTGGTCCCAAAGGACTAATGGACCACAACTACCACAGCCTCTACCAGACTGAATCCAGATCAACTAGATGGTGCCCAGCTACCACCACCAACTGCTCTGACAGGAGCACAATAGAGGATCCTGGACAGAGTTGGAGAAAAATGTAGAACAAAATTCTAACTCAAACACAAAAAGACTTACCGGTCTGACGGAGACTAGAGAAACACTCCGAGTATGGCTCCCAGACATCCTTTTAACTCAGTACTGAAGTCACTCCTGAGGTTCACCCTTCAGCCAAAGAGTAGATAGGCCCATAAAACAAAATGAGTCTTAATGGGCATACCAGCACAGGGGCAAGGACGAGAAGGCAGAAGGGGACAAGAAAGCTGGTAATAGGGAACCCAACGTTGAGAAGGGGAGACTGTTGACACACCATGGTATTGGCAACCAATGTCACAAAACAATATGTGTATTAATTGTTCAATGAGAAACTAATTTGCTCTGTAAACCTTCATCTAAAGCACAATAAAAAAAAATCACAGGAAAAATTAATTATGGAGTTGTCTGTGAGAAAAAAGGACTGGCAGCAGCTATATTTCAGAGAAATGGAAACTGCAGTAGCATGATTCTAATCCTTTACCTCTCTACATAGAAAACAGATGTCCTTTAACCCACTACAAGTGTGGCCTGAGCAAATCAAACTGCATTCTAACTATTTAGTGTTAGTTGCCCTTGAGTCAGCTCCAACTCAGGGAAACTTCTGTATAACAGAACAAAACATAGTAAAAGAAAGAAAAGAAAGAAAGTCTCCCAGAAAGCAAAACAAAAAGGAAAGCAGTAGAAAAAATGATTTTTTAAAAAAAATGGAGAACCAGTCCAGGGCATCAAACATCCAAATAATAAGAGTTAGAGAGACATTTAGCTTCTGTTAAGGGTAAAGGAAAAATTCAAGAATGGTGATGTCGAATAACATGATGAACAACACGTTTAATGTCAACGAATTGTATAAATGAAGATCGTTGAAATGTCAAATGTTTTGTTACCTATATATTTACCACAATAAAAAAAGAGAGAGAACAGAGAAAATAGAGGAAAGAAAAGACCATATTTTTTTTTAATTTCAAAGAACTAATGGACACTGTACCCAGACCAAAAGTTGCAAAAAAAAAAAAAAACCATCTATCAAGGTACACCATCATGAAATTTTAGAACACTGGATACAAATAAAATATCCTATAAGCTTCCAAAGAGAAAAATCAGGATCAGAAACCAGGATAGCTTTGGAAATCAGCAGCAACATTGAAAGCTAGAAACTTCAAAATTGTAAGAGAAAATTATTTCCAATCTAGAATCCTATACCCAACCAAACTATGAATCAAGCCTGAAGACAGAATAAAGACAATTTCAAGATGTTAAAAAATTGTTTCCCACAAACCTTTTCTGAGTAAGTTCCTAGATAATGTGCTCCACAACAAAATAAGGAAATTTTAAAAAGAGAAATAGAGAGAAAGACACAGGGGAAAGGAAACTGGAGCTCTGATACAGGAGAGAAATAGAAGAAGTGAATGAAAATCACAGGCTGATAGCTGCACTTAAGATGTGGAGGGCAACAAATCCATATTGGAGACTATCAGAAGTATCTAAGGGAGATTTCGTCAAGAAGACAAAACTGATAGAATACCTGGTGTATCCAAACTTATGGAGAGGATTATCTAGACAGAGTTTGTGGTTGACAGAGTTTGGGCCTGGATTAGTAATAAAAATACTTTTAAGAAACAAGCAAATAAATAAGACAATTCTTAACTCAAAGTTGGGAGGGGATCGCACAGAAAAAGAAAGTAACCATGGATACTATATGGCTCAGCTGTGAATAGGGTTTATATAGACATATTAATATAAATACTGAATAAAAATTAATTAAATTACCATATAACTATATTGGAAGTATAGGTAAGTATATGAAAAGTAAGTGCGCGTGGTGGGAACAGGGAAGATCAAACAGAGCTAAATCTTTTTTTTAACAGTAGGAAGTAGACACTGTTTCTACTCAAAATTTAAAAATCAAGAAATTGCAATATAAAATGCAAAACAGGATTTCAAATTCTCATGGAATCCAGATTTTCTGGATTCACAGAGGCTGGGTGAACCCCCAAAACTTGCCTTAAGATAATCTTTAAATCATAAACCAAAAATATCCCCTATAGTTTTCTTAAAAGTAAACAATAGTTTAGCTTAACTAGTAAAGAATGTCTGCCTTGAGCATTATGCTCTTTTAAAATCTATCTATATGGGATCAAATTGACAATAGCAACTGGAAAGATTAGACAGAAAACTTAGGGGGCAGTGAGTTTATATTAATGGGGAAGAAACAACTCAGAAAAGGAGGGTGAGAATGGTTATACAACTCAATGTAATCAATGTCACTGAATTGTATACATAGCAACTGTTGAATTGGTGTGTTCTGCTGTGTGTATTCTCAACAACAAAATAAAATAAATTATAAAAAAAGAAATAGCAATATAAACACGTTTTTTAGAGTTATGAAGATAAATATCAAGCAATCAGCTAAAACATTTTAAATATTGGCCTCTAGAGAAGCTGGGAGGAAGGTCAGGCTAGAGGCTAATTTGAAGGAGGGGGGTGGTATTTAACAAGCTTCACAGAACCAAATAATTCTTAAAAGTGTGTGCATGGATAATCTTGACCAAATGATATTTGGACAAATCAGAGAAACAGTAAGGAGTAACATGATGTGCAACAGGAACGCATAAAAACAATGTACTAATGAAGAAAAACTAAATAACAAATGATAGCTAAAAACAGTAAAAATTTTTAAAGGGTCAATGTCAGTATGTCAGAATGACCTATAAATTGCAAACTAAGTTTTATCTTTTTTTAGTGTTATTATTTCATTTTAAAATTGACTTTCTGTTGCAATATATTGAGAAAAAGATAAAATTGATAATAGTCATTGTATATACCAAAACCAAACTCACTACCATTGACTCTAACTCATAGCAACCCAAAAGGACACAGAAGAACTGCTCCAAGAGGATTTCCAAGGCTATAATCTTTACGAGAGGAGACAGCCACATTTTTTTCCCATAGAGCAGTTGGTGGGATCAAACCGCAGACCTCTCGCCACCAGAGCTCCTTCATTGTATATAATCAATATTAATTAGGCATATTTAGATATTACATTAAGTTGTTATCTCTCTGATTTAAGAATTAAGGTAAAGAGTTCAGAGAAAGCTTTCAAAATCCAGAAGATAAAGCCTATAAATTTGGATTTAATTTAAAGACGATTTATTTATAACTAAAACTTGCTGTAGCAACAAGAGCTCACTTACAAACATCCTCATACTGTTCTTGTAGTTCATTCAATATAAATATAATATTTCCCATATCCACCATGTTGTTACCTATAATAGAAAGAATAAGTTCAGATACTGTCTTTACTTATGAAAATATATATAGCTGCCATCTTAGGCTAATGTAAAGATAACACAGAGATGTGTGGAAGTAGGAACAGAGGGCCAGCTATCACGGGTCTTGAATGATATCTGGAACTGTGAATTAATAACTCTGTACACACTGAAACATAAGACTAAGACCATATTTTTTTTCCTCCTTAATAAAACGGTTTCCCATCAAAAGAAACCAGTCTCATTTTCAACCCCTAAGCTAGATAGTCAGAATAATGTTTATTCAATTAACAAACACTTATTGAGAGTCTACTATAGGTAGGGTACTTCTCACATAATATTTAAATTATGTATTCTTTTATCTTCCTCATGAGATTATGAGCTCCTCAAGAAAAGAGGCTATGTCTTTCCTTTGTTTCTCCAATGTCTTGCAAAGTATCTACTTCATACCATATAGAATTTTGAATGAACCAAATAAACTACTGAAGGCCATAAAGAATAGCCTAATATCTACATTGTGAATAGCAGATAATTATTTACTAAGCACCTATGTGTCTGGCACTCTCACAATTACAACTTCCTACCATTCCTGCCCATGCCCCTGTGTGAAACCACTCTTTTGCAGATCATGCATAAATAAGGATGGGTTCAGATGAACTGACCCTGAACAATGTCACTCCAATTGTGCAGAGGCAGAAAAAGCTTCCTCTAATAGCTCTTGCCTCCAAATGTTTGGCTTTGTTTGTCATCCAAGGTTATCTATCTACAATAATACTGGGTTTATTCTTCAATGTATTCATAAGAAATCAACTGTTCAATACTATGCATAAAAGTGAGGACTCTGAGAAAGACGTGGATTTTTAAAGTGCTTTCTGAGTCAAAGAAGGATTAAATTATATACAGTAAGTTTTAGTCACTGTAATTATTTAAAAATTGGTAACCTATGTAGGTCCAGCCTTTATATCACTGCAAAACCAGCATGTATTTGACCCAGTCAAAGAACTGCTAGACCAAATCGGTGCTAGGTTGTATTCTAATTAGGAACTGCCTCCTATATTCTGGTTTCCTATTTCCTTGCTATTTATCCACATTCTGTTCTTCATTATGGTTCTAACATATCCCAAAGTTTTCCCCCAATGAATTCCTGGCACTCACAGTAGACTGATTCCCTATCTCAATTTCTTAGACCACAGCTTAAGTCCAAAGGTCACTCAAGGCTTCAGCCCTCAAGCTTTTGAATTTGACTGCAGAAAAGTATTCTGTAGGATCATAAATACATTCTGGGAATACAATTGGGGAGGAGATAATGTTTTACCGGTCCTTCACTTGGAAGATTCCCTCCTATGGACAGAGGTCCAAAATCACCTAATGAGAATGTGGTAGCCAATCATTTCCACAGATTGACTAGCTCTTAATCAAAATTTATTCCTTGCTTCTATACATTCTACAACAAGGCTGTTGATATAACCAACTATTACTGATAATTTGCAGTTAATGAGAGTAAGTGTTCTTAACAGCATGACAAGCAACTATACACTATTGTCCCAAAGTTCTATGGCTGTTGTTGTTGTTGTTAGTTGCCTTTGAGTCAGTTTAAACTCATGGTGACCTTATTTATGGCTCCAGGTTCTGTGCCATCCACATAATCATTGGTATGTTTGAGCCCACTGTTGTGGCTACTGTGTCAATCCATCTCATTGAGGATTTCCCTCATTTTTGTTGGTCCACTGCTTTATCAAACATGATGTCCGTTTCTAGGAATTGGTCTTCCTGATGACACATTTAACGTAAGGAAGACAAAGTCTCACCATCCTCAATTCTAAGAAGCATTCCGGCTGAATTTCTTCTAAGACTGACTTATTCATTCTTCTCGCAGTCCATGCTATACTCAGTATTCTTTACCAGCATCACAATTCAAATGCATCAATTCTTCTTCTGCCTCCCTTTTTCATTTTCCAGCTTTAATGTGCATATGAGGCAATTGAAAAAATCATGGCTATTCTCTACCAATTGCTAGCCCCCCACTCACTCTTTGGTTTCCTCAATCCTCTTCCTCCAGCTGCCAGTGAGCCCCACTGTATTACAAATTCCTGTTACTTTCTTATGTATTGCACTTTACCTTTTGTTTAGTCTAGGCTTTTCCCAGTAGACTTTGACTCCCATAATTAAACATATCCATCAAGATGATTTTCCTAGGACCTTCTTTATGAAGAATTTTGCCTCAAATTGCAGTCAGCTTATTAACATGACAAAATGAAAAAATCCTCTTTTCCCTGATTAGAGGAGGTGGGGGTGGGGTAAACTCATTGCCATCGAGTCGATTCTGACTCATAGCGACCCTACAGGACAGAGCAGAACTGCCGCATAGAGTTTCCAAAGAGTGCCTGGTGGATTTGAACTGCCGATCTTTTGGTTAACAGCCATAGCTCTTAACCACTACACCACTAGGGTTTCCAGGGGGTGGCGTAGGTGGTGAGAATTATTAGTTCATTCAACAAATATTTATTGAGCAGTTAATATGTGCCATATCATCCTGTTTTTCCTAATTAGAGGAGGTGGGGTGGGGTTGTTGTTGTTGTTGTTAGGTGCTGGAGTATTAAAAAAGCCATGCCCCCTAAGCCAGGAACTCAGGGCTCTCTGCTCCCACACCAGTCTCATGTCAATCAAAAAAGCCATGCTCCCTAAGCCAGGAACTCAGGGCTGGTCAGAAGGCCCTGCCCCTTTGCCCACCCACTGGTATAAGGGGTCCATGGACTTGCAGTGCCCTTCGCTCCTGCCCAGATCTGTGTGGGCCGATTCAACACCACATGTTCTCATTAGCATAAAACAGCAGGGCATACACCTGAAGCCCATTTTCAACTGCAGCAGCCAAGGGGGAGCTGCAGATTCATGACATTTTACATAGCCCTGCCCCCTAAGCAGGGGCCTCACCCACCCACACCAAGGCCTGGGGGCTGGCAGTACCACGCACTTCATTTAGCCACTCACAACAGGAGTCTGAGAACTACTGGTGCCTCCCAGTCCATCCAGCCAACAGCAATGGGTGCCCAAGGACCATCTGCAATACCCCCCACCACTATGCACTCTAGGGACAGGGACACACCCTCCACCCAGGCACCCAGGCACAGCCATCAGCCATGCTCCACACATAGCCCCCCACTGCAGCCAGATACCTGTGCCTCCTCTGAACACCTCTACACAGCCCTGACCACCTAGGACTGTAGGTGAGAGTCTGAACCACACACTCAGTGACTGATGATCTGGACACCTGTGCCACACTCCCACAAGAAAAGTGAACAGACCCTTGGGCTCACACACCTAGTAGCTGCTCTGATCACCTGAAGACAGGATGTGAGAGCTTCAAAAATGCCAACAACCAAAGTAGCTCACACACCCATCCTATTTGGGCGTACCAAAACAAAACAAAAAGTGAGGACACAGTAAACAAATATACAATAAATAAATAAATCTAATAAGTTATTGATGCCTCAGAGACAAGAGTCAATATCAAATAACATATAGAAGCAGGTCAAGATGGCTCCAGCAAGTGACCAAAATAAAGAACCAAGAACCCTTCTGGAGGAAGATAAGGCAATGGAACCACCTGAGAAAGAATTCGAAAGACTAATATATAGGGCTCTCCAAGATATCAAGAAGGAGATCAGTCAAAACTCAGACAATGCCAAAGAACATATAGACAAAGCAATAGAGGAAGTTGGGAAAACAATACAAGAACAAAATGACAAAATTAACAGGTTGCTAGCCGCCATACAGAGACAGCAACTAGAAATCCAAAAGATTAACAATAAAATTTCAGAATTAGACACCTCAATAGACGGTCATAGTACAATGGAAGTCAGAATTAGTGAGACTGAAGATAAATCCCTTGACACCAATTTATTTGAGGAAAAATCAGAAAAAAGGAATTTAAAAAAATGAAGAAAGCCTAAGAATTATGTGGGACACCATCAAGAGGAAAAACCTACAAGTGATTGGGGTACCAGAATGGGAGGATAACAGAAAACACAAAGAGAATTGTCAAAGATTTGCTGGCAGAAAACTTCCCTCATATCATGAAAGACAAGAAGATATCTATCCAAGAAGCTCTACAAACCCCATACAGAGTAGACCTCAAAAGAAAGTCACAAACACATTATCAAAATCAAACTTGCCAAAACCAAAGACAAAGATAGAATCTTGAGAACAGCTAGGGATAAATGAAAAGCCACCTACAAAGGAGAAGCAATAAGACTAAGCTCTGACTACTCAGCAGAAACCATGCAGGCAAGAAGGCAATGGGATGACATATATAAAGCCTGGAAGGAAAAAAGTGGCCAGCCAATAATTATATATCCAGCAAAACTGTCTCTCAAATATGATGGCAAAATTAGGTCATTTGCAGATAAACAGCTGTTAAGGGAATTGGTGAAAAACAAATCAAAATTATAAGAAATATTAAAAGGAGTCCTCTTGTTAGAGAATCAACAATATCAGACAACAATCCAAGACTAGAACACAGGACAGATCAACCAGTTATCAACCCAGATAGGGAATTTACAAAAACAAATCAAAGCTAGAAGACAGAAAATAGAGAGTCAGAGACATCAATACATTAACAGTGACAATGTCAAAACAAAAAAGAGAGAATAAACAGGGTAGTCATAGAACTGCTATATGGTGAGGAAGTTAAGGCAATATCAAGAAATAAAAGATTGGTTTAAACTTAGAAAAATGGAGGAAAATTTCAAGATAACCACAAAGGAAGCTAACAAACCTACATGTCAAAATAAAAAAGAACAAAAACATAAAGACTCAGCAAACTCAAAATCAAAAATAATGAAAAAATACATAAAAAGAACTCAGCACAGAAAATTAAGCAGAACACAGAAACTGTCAACACACACAAAAAAAAATTACATCAAAATGACAGCAGTAAACTCACACCTATCAATAATAGCACTGAATATAAATGGCCTAAATGTGCCACTAAAGATACAGAGAGTGGCAAAATGGATTAAAAAACACAATCCATCTATATGCTGTCTACAACAGACACACTTTAAACACAAAGACAAACAAACTAAAACTCAAAGGATGGAAAAAAATATATCAAGCAAACAACAACCAAAAAAGAGCAGGAGTGGCAATATTAATCTCTGACAAAATAGACTCTAAAGCAAAATCCACCACAACAGATAAGGAAGGACACTATATAATGATTAAAGGGTCAATACAACAGGAGGATATACCCATAATAAATATATATGCACCCAATGACAGGCCTCCAGAGTACATAAAACTAACTCTAACAGCACTGAAAAGAAAAATAAACAGCTCCACAGTAATAGTAGAAGACTTCAACACACCACTTTTGGTGAAGGACAAAACATTTAGATAGAAACTCAATAAAGATACAGAATATCTAAATGCCACAATCAATCAATTTGACCTCACTGACATATACAGAACACTCCACCCAACAGCAGACAAGTGTACATTTTTTCCAACACACATGGAATAGTCTCCAGAATAGACCACATTTTAGGCCACAAAGCAAGCCTTAACAGAATCCAAATCACTGAAATAATACAAAGCATCTTTTCTGATCATAATGCCATAAAAGTAGAACTCAATAACAGAAACAGCAAGGAAAAAAAAATCAAATACATGGAAACTGAACAACACCTTGCTTAAAAACTACTGGGCTATAGAAGAAACCAAGGATGGAATAAAAAAATTCATAGAATCAAATGAAAATGAAAACACATCCTACCAGAACCTTTGGGACACAGCAAAGCAGTGCTTAGAGGTCAATTTACAGCAATAAATGCACACATCCAAAAGTAAGACAGGGCCAAAATCAAAACATTAACCCTACAACATAAACAAATAGAAAGATAGCAGCAAAAGTAGCCCTCAGGCACCATAAAAAGGAAATAATAAAGATTAGAGCAGAAACAAATGAAATAGAGAACAGAAGAACAATCTGAAAGAGTCAACAAGACCAAAAATTGGTTCTTTGAAAAGATCAACAAAATCGACAAACCATTGCCCAAACTGACAAAAGAAAAACAGAAGAGGAAGCAAATAACCCAAATAAGAAATGAGATGGGTGATATCACAACAGACCTAACTTAAATAAAAAGGATGATAACAGAACACTATAAAGAACTGTACTCCAAAAAATTGGAAAACCTAGAGGAAAGAAACAAATTTCTAGAAACACACTACCTACCTAAACTAACACAAACCAAGGTAGAAAAACTAAAGAAACTCATAACAAAAGAAGAGATTGAAGAGGTAATTAAAAAAAAAATCCCAACAAAAAAAAAGCCCTGGCCCGGACAGCTTCACTGGAGAATTCTACCAAACTTTCAGAGAAGAGTTAACACCAATACTACTAAAGGTATTTCAGAGCATAGTAAAGGAAGGAATATTCCCAAACTCATTCTATGAAGCCAGCATAACCCTGATTCCAAAGCCAGGCAAAGACACAACAAAAAAAGAAAATTACAGACCAATATCCCTCATGAACATAGAAGGAAAAATCCTCAACAAAATTCTAGCCAATAGAATTCAACAGCATATCAAAAAAACTAATTCATCATGATCAAGTGGGATTCATACCAGCTATGCAGGGATGGTTCAACATTAGAAAATCATTCAACATAATCCATCATATAGATAAAACAGAAAAAAAGAACCACATGGTCTTATCAATCAATACAGAAAAGGCATTTGACAAAGTCCAACACCCATTCATGATAAAAACTCTCAGCAAAATAGGAATAGAAGGGAAATTCCTCAGGATAATAAAGGGCATTCATACAAAGCCAACATCCTAAATGGAGAGTGTCTGAAAACATTCCCTTTGAGAATGGGAAACAGACAATGATGCCCTTTATCACCACTCTTATTCAACATTGTGCTGGAGGTCCTAGCCAGAGCAATAAGGCAAGAAAAAGAAATAAAGGCTATCCAAATCGGTAAGGAAGAAGCAAATTATCCCTATTCACAGATGATATGATCTTATACACAGAAAACCCAAAAGAATCAAAAAGGGAACTAGTAGAACTAGCAGAAGATTTCAGCAAAGTATCAGGACACAAGATAAACATACAAAACTCAGTTGCCTTCCTCTACACCAACAAAGAGAACTTCGAAGAGGAAGTCACCAAATCAATACCATTTACAATAGCCCCCAAGAAGATAAAATACTTAGGAATAAATCTAACGAGAGACGTAAAAGACCTATACAATGAAAACTACAAGACACTACACAAGAAACCAAAAGAGACCTACATCAGTGGAAAAACATACCTTGCTCATGGGTAGGATGAGTCAACATTGTGAAAATGTCAGTTCTACCCAAAGCAATCTACAGATACAATGTAATCCTGATCCAAATTCCAGTGGCATTTTTTAACGAGATGGAGAAACAAATCACCAACTTTACATGGAAAGGAAAGTAGCCCTAGATAAGTAAAGCATTACTGAAGAAGAAGAAGAAAGTGGGAGGCCTCACACTACCTGATTTTAGAACCTATTATACTACCACGGTAGTCAAAACAGCCTGGTACTGGTACAACAACAAACACATACACCAATGGAACATAATTGAGAACCCAGATGTAAATCCATTCACCTATGAGCAGCTGATATTTGACAAGGCCCGAAGTCTGATAAATGGGAAAAAGAGAGTCTCTTCAACAAATGGTACTGGCATAACTGGATATTCATCTGTAAAACAAATGAAGCAGGACCCATACCTCACACCATACACAAAAACTAACTTCAAAGTGGACCAAAGACCTAAATATAAAATCTAAAATGATAAAGATCAGGGAAGAAAAAACAGGGTCAATGCTAGGGGCGCTAATACATGGCATAAATAGTATATAAACCATAACTAACAATGCACAAACACCAGAAGAGAAACTAGATAACTGGGAGCTCCTAAATATCAAACAATTATACTCACCAAAACACATCACCAAAAGAGTAAAAAGAGAACCTAGAGACTGGGAAAAAAATTTGGGCTACAACATATCCCATAAGGGTCTAATCTCTAAAATCTACAAGATACTGCAACACCTCAACAACAAAAAGACAAATAGTCCAATTAAAAAATGTGCAAAGGGAGTTCCGGCAAAAGGGTGCTCTAGGCAGAAGCACCACACCGTCCCTCCACAGCAAAGATCCGAAAAACTAAGCCGAACAGAGAATACAACAATCCTGAAACCTTAAAACATCAAATGAAGAGATAAAGAACTCAGCCAAACACCAAACGGAGTGAGAAAACTTACAGAGAACGGAGAGCGAGGAGAGATTCATGCAGAGGTCTCCTACCAGCTAACGCAGC
>NW_004443964.1:19340266-19380481 GCF_000243295.1 Trichechus manatus latirostris
CACTTCACCAAAGAAGACATTCAGGCAGCTAACAGACACATGAGGAAATGCTCAACGATCATTAGTCATTGAAAAATGCAAATCAAAACTACAATGAGATATCATCTCAACCCAACAAGGCTGGAACTAACACAAAAAACACAAAATAACAAATGTTGGAGAGGTTGTGGGGAGATCAGAACTCTTATGCACTGCTCATGGGAATGTAAAATGGTACAACCACTTTGGAAAATGATTTGGCACTTCCTTAAAAAGCTAGAAATAGAAATACTATACGATCCAGGAATCCCACTCCTAGGAATATACCCAAGAGAAATAAGAGCTGTCACACAAATAGACATATGCACACATATGTTCACTGCAGCACTATTCACAACAGCAAAAAGACAGAAACAACCTAAATGTCTATTCACAGATGAATGGATAAACAAATTATAGTAGATACACACATTGGAATACTATGCAACGATAAAGAACAATGATGAATCTGCGAAACATCTCACAGCATGGATGAATCTGGAGGGCATTATGCTGAGTGAAATTAGTCAATCACAAGAGGACAAATATTGTATGAGACCACTATTATAAGAACTCAAGAAAAGGTTTAAACACAGAAAAAAGCATTCTTTGATGGTTATGAGGGTGGGGAGGGACCATGAGGGGAAATCACTAACTAGATAGTAGTCAAAGGTCAACTTTGGTGAAGGGAAGGACAACACACAATACAGGAGAAGTCAGAATAACTGGACCAAAGCAAAAGCAAAGAAATTTCCTAGACACATCCAAACACTCTGAGGGACAGAGTAGCTGGGGCGGGGCCTGGTGACCATAGTTTTGGGGGACATCTAGGTCAACTGGCATAACATAGTTTATCAAGAAATTGTTCTACATTCCA
Source organism: Trichechus manatus latirostris (assembly GCF_000243295.1). Taxonomy (NCBI): domain Eukaryota; kingdom Metazoa; phylum Chordata; class Mammalia; order Sirenia; family Trichechidae; genus Trichechus; species Trichechus manatus. The sequence continues at coordinate 19,341,162 of NW_004443964.1, forward strand.
CCTTGGTGAGTAGCGTCTGGGGTTTTAAAAGCTTGCAAACGACCATCTAAGATACATATATTGGTCCCATCCCACTCAGAGCAAAGGATAATGAAGAAAACCAAAGACACAAGGAAAATATTAGCCTAAGGGACTAAAGGGCCAAACGAACCAGAGACTCCACCAGCCCGAGACCAGAGGAACTAGATGGTGCCCAGGTACCACCAATGACTGCCCTGACAGGGAACACAACAGAGAGTCCTGGACAGAGTAGAAAAATGTAGAACAGAATTCAAATTCACATAAAAAGACCAGAGCAATGGTCTGACAGAGACTGGAGGAACCCCCAAAATTATAGCCCCCGGATGCTCTGTTAACCCAGAACTGAAACCATTCCCAAAGCCCACTCTTCAAAGATTAGACAGGACTATAAAACAAAAAATACTACACGTGAGGAACGTGCTTCTTAGTTCAATCAGATAAACGAGACCAAATGGGCAGCTCCTGTCCAAAAGCAGATGAGAAGGCAGGAAGGGACAGGAACTGGTCGAATGGACACAGGGAACCCAACCCAGGATAGACAGGGGGAGTGTGCTGTCACATTGTGGGGATTGCAACAAATGTCACAAAACAATATGTGTATTAATTTTTGAATAAGAAATTAATTGGAGCTGTAAACTTTCACCTAACGCACAATAAAAAAAAAAGAAAAAAAACAGATATCTGCTCTCCTGGTGCTTAGTCTTATTAGAGATACAGATCTTAACCAAAAATACAAACTGCAAATGTGATTAGTGCTATGAGAGTATATAACAGGGAAAGTTAACTTAGAGAGGTGTGGAAAAAGCAACCCTGAAGAATAAACAGCTGAGTTTACATCTAAAGTATAAGTAGGAATTAACTAGGAGGAAAGGAATATTCCAGGAAGAGAAAAGCATACATGCAATGACTATGTGACAGAAGTGGGCATAGTATATAGTTGAAACTCTAAGAAGGCACAGGGAGCAAAAGAAAATGTGGCCTGAGATGAAGCTGAAGATGTGGATAAACCACATAAAGTAGTTCTCTATCCCAAGAGCCATTAGGTTTTATGTAAGAGGGCAATAAAATCAGATCTGTGTTTTGAAAAGATCATCCTAGCTGCAGCATAAAGAGGGATAAGAATGGATACGGGTAGATCAGTTAGGATGAAATAGAGAGATTTAAGAGATATCTAGGAGTTTAAACTACTGTTGTTGTTGTTAGGTGCTGTCGAGTTGGTTCCAATTCATAGTGACCCTACATATAACAGAATGAAACACTGCCCAGTCCTGCGCCACCCTCACAATTGTTGTTATGCTTGAGCCCACTGTTGCAGCCACTGTGTCAATCCATCTTGTTGAGGGTCTTTCTCTTTTTCACTGACCCTCTTCTTTACTAAGCATGATGTCCTTCTCCAGGGACTGGTCCCTCCTGATAACATGTTCAGAGTACATGAGATGAAGTCTTGCCATTCTTGCTTCTAAGGAGCATTCTGGCTGTACTTCTTCTAAGACAGGTTTGTTCATTCTTCAGGCAGTCCATGGTACATTCAATATTAAAATAATAGGACTTCATAATGACTGCATGAGGAGGAGAGAAAAAGAGTTTTCAAGGATGACTCAGGTTTCTGCCTCCTATTTCTTGAGTCTGTTCTATGTGCCACACACTGTGATAGATTCTTGTATTTAACCCCTACAACAATCCTATGAAATTAGTATCATTTCTCCAGTCTACCTCTCCATGTAAAGTAGGAGACCTGGAGTCTCAGATCAGAATTCCATGAGGCAAAAAGCAAGGTGTTGCAGTGGTTTTATGCAAGATTTCTGTTGCTCCTGGTAGAGTGCCCCAAGGACTATTTCATAGTATGGTTTGAGATTAGTCTTTAAAAGCCCTATTTTACAGACATCTTCATGCCCTGGTACATCCCTCTGCTCATGTTTACTACCCCAGAGTCTACCATAAAATGATCATCTCGTAGAATTACATGTAGCCTGGTTCTATCTCCAGACTACATTTCAACAAGAAAAGGCCCACTACTACAAAGCCAACACTAACAAATGACAAAAAAACAGTGGGAGCCCACTGGAAAAGATGTCATGTCTGGTTATTTTCCTGTCACATTTACACGAACTTTCCCTTCAGTCTACAATGTCTTTCTCACACTTCACCATGACCTTCAAAAACTTAACCCCTACTGGTCCTTGAAGTGAGCCCTGGTGGTGCAGTGATTCAGAGCTATGGCTGTTAACCAAAAGGTCAGCAGTTCAAATCCACCAGCTGCTCCTTGGAAACTCTATGGGGCAGTTCCACCCTGTCCTACAGGGTTGCTATGAGTCAGAATTGATTCGATGGCAATGGGTTAGGTTCTTTTAGTTTGATCCTTGAAGATTTAGTTCAACATCATCTCCTCTGATAATCCTTCCCTGGTGCCTCTAATATGCACTAGCAACATATTATATTATTATAATATAGTTATTTACCACACATCATAATTTTAACTTTACTCAACTCTTTCCCACATTCGAATGTGAAATCCTTCGAACAAGGAATGTGTTTTACTCATTTTTGCCACCTAATTCCAAGCACAGTAGATATTAAATGATTGACTATCTGACTCATTAAATGAATGAATCAATCAACCATTAATCACTCCATTATGACAGGACATCCCTTGGTCACATCTATCACTCACAAAACACTAAATATAACTACAATGTGTAAAGAAATCAAGAAATCAACAATTTGCAGAGAGTAACTCAACAGCATAAGAAAATTTTCTAATTAGAGCTACATAATAAAATTGAGAATTCAAGAAATTTAGGCCTCCTCACTTGTGGAGCCAATGTTCTTGACACTACAAGGAACTATATCACCACAAAGACAAGCAGTGGCTGTTGGAAAAGAGACATAAGACAGAAAAGAAAAAATACATATTTTTTCTTACACTTTAACCAAAATTACCAAAAAATAACAATTTTAGAAGTTTCTCATTTTATTTTTCTATACTATCTCTTACCAGTAAGCAGTGCTGATGGCAAAAAAGGTGAGAATCAAGAGGAAAAAGGAGGAGAAACAAACAATGAATCACAAAATTGATATCCAAAAAAGATATATATATACACACACACATCAATTCAAATTACTCACTGTCAACAAAGGTATAGTTTATCGTCTCTTGAACAGTCTCAGGATCTACAAAGATATTCATACTACTCAAAACTGGAGCCAATTCATCAGTTGCAACTTGACCATCTTTTATTCTACAGAATATCTTCAAGGCATCCTGGAATGCTGCAAAACCAATTAACAAAGAAATAATTCTAACATAAGAATCAACAGCTTCTCTTGGAGAAGGAACTGATTTTGTGTCAATAACCTACTAGGGGAAAAAAAACTAACATAGGCATAGTGTACTTTAAAAATTTACTTCCAAGTAGGCATTTGCCCAAAATCTGGCCATATTTCTAGTATAAAAACTGATTTTTGTTATTATCACTACTAGTATTATTTTACTAATAAAAATGTTGTTGTTAGGTGCTGTCAAGCCAGTTCTGACTCATAGCAACCCTACAGAACAGAGTAGAACTGCCCCCATAGGGTTTCCAAGGAGAGACTGGTGGATTTGAACTGCCGACCTTTTGGGTAGCAGCTGTAGCTCTTAACCACTGTGCCATCAGGGTTCCACTAAGAAAAATATCTGATGTTTACTGAGCACTGACTATGTGCCAGACACACAGTATGGGATATCTCATTCAATCATCATGTAAATCTTTGGTTAGGAAAGCCAAGCAAGCAAAGAAGAACCAGGAGGAACCAGATATCATAGGAGTTCATCAAAATACCAAGTAGGAAGTAAGGAATCAAAAAGGAAAAAGCAAGCCAAGCATCATATCTGTATTGTTCATTGTTGCATATGGTCAGTATTTAATAATATTTACTACATAAATTAATAAACACTGAATAGTTTTTCCTGCCTCTTAACTTGGTTAACCAGGGATATGAAGACTACTATCTTCATATAGCCTTAATTCTAAGAAAATACAGTCTAAAAGTGTATAATTCCAAGGACTGATCATGGGTACTTTACCTTGCTTAATGGAGAAACACAGGAAATGCTTAACTCTGGTCATGGACACTAGAGGTCTTCTCAAACTTTTGGAACCACTATTTCTAGCATTAACATGAATAGTTCTTCCAAGCACTTTCTTTACAATTTATATGTAATGTTAACTCAAAGTTATTAGGAGACCCGTAAGTATCTGCCATTTTTAGGGAGAAATACAGATTTCAGACACAGTGAAGAAACTGTTAAGGGTAGAGAACAAAAGAGGTGTGAGACATCAACAGGAAAAAAAAAATGAACAAAGGCACAGAAATAAGAATGATATCGGCATGTGTGAAGATTTATGACTAACTGGAGCATAGGGTTCTTGCCTGGGAAAGATCCTGTGAAGAAGAGAGGAGCAGTGAGCCAAACTATGAAAAGGTGAGAAAGACAAGCATAACAGTTTGGATTAGGTTCATTTGTTAATAAGAAAAGCATCTAAATTCTTGAGTAGGAGAGTAACACGGCAAAAACAGTGTTTTAAGAGGATTAGTCTAGCAGTTGTATGCAGGGTAAAGCAGGGATTAGAGATACAAAGTTACGATGGTATGGCAGCAATCCAGGTTTTTAAATGCCTTTTATGAAACAACTCATGTCTAATTGTTCTCAACCTAAACTAGGAAAAATGGAGTTAAGAAACACACAAATTCATATACCCACTCCATCCAAAAATCAATTACTATCACAATTATCCTCTTCTATACTTTTGAAGAATAGTCTTTTACCTGGATCCTGAGAGACCCAATAAGAAACATCATTCAAAGCCTTAAGGAAAGTTGAAAAATCCAGCAGTCCATTACCTATAAGAATGGTTGAGAAACCAGGAAAAAAACTGTATCAACATACTTATTATCAGAAACTCACTAAGAACATAAGATAAAAATCCGAACTAAAAATACAAATAGAATTAACTGATGACATTACAATACCATAGTCTATACACAAGAGCAGTCCACACTAACATTAAATATGGAATGTAAAAAAGAAAATGTAAATTAAAACTATAATGAGATACCACTACACATCTATTAGAATGACTATAATTTAAAAAGGCTGACCACATCAAGCGTTTGCAAGAATGTTTTACAACTGGAACTCTCATATTGCTGGTGGAACGGTAAAATGGTACAATCACTTCACAAACACAGCTTGGCAGTTTCTTAAAAAGTTAAACACACATTTAGGATATGACCCAACCATTCTACTACTAGGTATTTACCCAAGAAAAATGAAAGCATATGACCACACAAAGACAGCCACTTGAATGTTTACACCAGCTTTATTTATAACAGTCAAAAACCACAAACAACCCAAATGTCCACCAATTAATGAATGGATAAACAAATTGTAGTATATCCATATAATGGAATACTATTCGGCAATAAAAAGAAATGAACTATTGATAAATACAAAAAATTGATGAATCTCACCAAAATTAAGCTGTGAAAAAAAAGCAGACAAAAAACTAGTACATACTACATGATTCCATTTATGTAAAATTCTAGAAATGCAAACTAAAGTGACAGAAAGGAGAGCAATGTTTGCCTGGGGACGGAGATGGGGCAGGTATGGAGAGGGAGACAGAGTTTACAAACGGGTATGAGGAAACTCGGAGTGATGAACATGTTCACTATCTTGATTGTGATAATGGTTTCACAGTCGTCTTAGTCATCTAGTACTGCTATAACAGAAAAACCACAAGTGAATGACTTTAACAGAAATTTATTCTCTCACAGAATCATGTACAATCTCCTTGATGTCATTCCACAACTCATCTGGTCTTCCGTCATTAGTGTTCAATGCATCTGTCAGTCTGTCATACTGTGGGGGCTCACCTGTTGCTGTGACGCTGGAAGCTATGCCACAAGTAGTCAAATACCAGCAGAGTCACCCATGTCAGACAGATTTCAGCTGAGCTTCCAGACTAAGACAGACTAGGAAGAAGGACCTGGCAGTCTACTTCTAAAAAGAATTAGCCAGTGAAAACCTTATGAATAGCAGTGGAACAATGTCTGATACAGTGCCAGAAGATGAGCCCCAATGGTTGGAAGGCACTCAAAAGATGACTGGGAAGAGCTGCCTCCTCAAAGTAGAGTCAATCTTAATGACATCAATAGAGTCAAGCTTTCAGGACCTTCATTTCTGCTGTGGCATAACTCAAAATGAGAAGAAACAGTTGCAAACATCCACTAATAATCAGAACTTGAAATGCAGAAGTATGAATCTAGGAAAACTGGAAATCGCCAGAAATGAAATGGAACGCATAAACATCGATATCCTAGGCATTAGTGAGCTGAAATGGACTAGTATCTGCCATTTTGCATCAGACAACATATGGTCTACTATGCCAGGAATGACAGTTTGAAGAGGAATGGCATTGCATTCATCTTCAAAAAGAACATTTCAAGAACTATCCTGGAGTACAATGCTGTCAGTGATAGGATAACATCCATGCACCTACAAGAAAGACCAGTTAATATGACTATTATTCAAATTTACACACCAACCACTAAGGTCAAAGATGAAGAAACTGAAGATTTTTACCAACTTCTGCAATCTGAAATCGATCAAACAGGCAATCAGGATGGATTGATAACTACTGGTGACTAGAATGCAAAAGTTGGAAACGAAGAAGGATGGGTACTTGGAAAATATTGTCTTGGTGATAGAAACTACGCCGGAGATCTCACGATGGAATATTGCAAGACAAATGACTTCTTCTTCGAAAATACCTTTTTTTAACAACATAAACGTCGGCTATACACGTGGACCTCACCAGATGGAATATATAGGAATCAAATCGACTGTATCTGTGGAAAGAGATGATCAAAAAGCTCAATATCATCAGTCAGAACAAGGCCACGGGCTGACTGAGGAACAGACCATCAACTGCTCATATACAAGGTCAAGTTGAAACTGAAGAAAATTAGAACAAGTCCATGAGAACCAAAGTACAACTTTGAGTATATCCCACCTGAATTTAGAGACCATCTCAAGAATAGATTTGGCGCATTGACAGTGAGCCTAGCTCCACCAATAAGTGCTTAGAGGTACCCTACTCCACCAGGAAGCCTCCTGCGCAAAGGTACTCAAATCTCTTGCTTCGTGGGTCGGCTGGGCTCCTGGTTCTGCTGCTGCCATTTCTCTGATGCTGCTTCTTGCCATCTGTGCCATCTCCAGTGTAACAGCTCCCCTCACTTCCTTCTGAGTCCTCACCAGAATTGTCTTTGACATCCCTAATTACACCAACAGTCTCTTCAAGGCAATATAGGCTTTTGTTATTAGGCATTTTAAAATTCTTCTAGCCTCTATTCATTCAGTTTCAAAACTGCTTCCACATTTTAGGCATCTGTTAAGCAGCACCCCACTCCCAGTACCAAATTCTGTCTTCGTCATCTAGTGCTGCTGTAACAGAAATACCACAAGTGGATGGCTTTAACAAACAGAATTCTATTCTCTCACAGTCTAGGTGGTTAGAAGTCCAAATTCAGGGTGTCAGCTCCAAGGGAAGCCTTTCTCTCTCTATCTGCCCTCGGGGGAGGTCCTTGTCATCAATCTTCCCCTGCTCTAGGAGCTTCTCAGTGCAGGGACCCTGAGTCCAAAGGGCGCGCGCTCCTGGCTCTACTTTCTTGGTGGTATGAGGTCCCCATGTCTCTCTGCTCGTTTCTCTCTTTTATATCTCAAGAGAGATTGACTTAAGACACAATCTAATCTTGTAGATTGAGTCCTGCCTCACTAACATAACTTCAAGTAATCCTGCCTCGTTAACATAGAGTAGGATTTACAACACATGGGAAAATCATATCAGATGACAAAATGGGGGACAATCACACAATACTAGGAATCATGGCCTAGCCAAGTTGACACATATCTTTGGGGGACACAATTTATCAAATTGTACACTTTAAATATGTGCAGTTTATTGTGTCAATTATGTCAATAAAACTGTGAAAACATACAAAAAGTTTTTAAAAACCAGCACATTAGAAAACTCCATACTTTGCTCCCTCTTTTTGACAAAAACTCTTGAAAAGGCAATAACTCAAGCTTCTGATTCTGATAAAAATGGCAATTTTAACAGCCATATATGTTTTTCAGAATTTTTGCATAATTAATTAATTAATGTCAATATGAAGCAATGAGTCATGACATAGGAAGATTATTTCTTCATCAAAGGAGAAAGCCAGCTGTCTGAGGTGCACTGTGGTTGCACATAATAGCCAGATTTTTCTTCAAATGAAAGCTTTCCTCTTAAAAAAAAAACTTGCCACCATTCTGAAGATGTCACAGACTTATGAAATTTCTAAATGGTGCTTACAAAATACGACTCTTCTTTGATTCATCAGTGTGCAAGAGTTAGGTTGCATTGGGAAACATCAGTAATTTTATCCACTTTTATGCTGAAGAGAAACGGCACAGCTTACAAATAGATCTTATTTGATTGTGTCATCGCACTTGTAATAGCATGATAGTTAAAAAACAGGAACTAACTAGACTAGCAGATAGATACAAAGAGTTTCATCTAATTGCATGAAGGGAAAGAGTACAGCTACTACTTTTTCTAATACCTCCTTTAAAACATTTAAAAAAAAAAGTATCTAGAGTTCTGGGGTGAATAAAACATTTTATAGAAACTCAGCTTCAATTTTCTTGCTCTAATCCAAGCCACAAATTAGGTCAATCATTTTCAGGGTGCATAAACAAGGATTCTCTAATCATGTGTGTGGCTTGCATGCTTGGTAAACAATCCTGTAAAATGCTTCAAGACAGACCATGTGGTCAAGAAAATCCAAGTCTGGAAAAATCCCTGCCTTTAAAAATCAGGGCTTTTTTTTTTTTTTTTTTTTTTTTTACAAAAAAGACCCACACTTTGTGACGTCCTTTCGAGATAGTAAAAAGGAACTTCTTCATCGTTATGCTTATGTTAGCAAGAAGTGTCTTAAAAAGCACTCTAGCTTTTATATCCCATTATGTTCAGAGATGAAAGTAAAACCAAAAAGTTCACAAGCTTTGATGTACTTTTTGTCTGACATTTTTCAACTTAAACTAGCTTAATTTATACAAAGACAGATGTCTATAGTCATAATGGCACAGTGCTCTTAATTCCTATCAATAGCAAACTATGTAACTGGCCATAAAATATTGACAAAATGATGTGCACCTAACCTGACCCTATAAAAAACTTAGTAATCCATTCCATCCTATACTTTTCTGGGGTAAACAATACCTTAGTACATAATTTAACATAAATCACTTTCCCATGGGCAATTTTCAGGGTTATAAGAAAGAAATCAAAGAAAAAAAAAATCACACTGAGAGGGGCCAGTTCGTGGACCACCTAAAAAGCATCCACGGATTAACTAAAGGCAATAATTTGTAATCAATACAAGTTTAGAACCTCTATTTCTAAAGGGCACTCATGGTCATTGCTTTGGGACTATAGGTACAAAAAATGTTTTGTTTGTTTGCTTTCTTGCTTGTTTTGGAAGTTTTTGTTGTTGTTATTGGGCGATGGGAGACAATTTTGCAGTACCTATCAAAGTTTGATATGTGTATATCCTTTCACACAGCGTTTTCATTTCTTGAAATTTATCTTATAGAAATACTTGCACGAATATCCAAGAAGTGAGGTACAAGGAGGTTCTTTGTAGCATTATTTGTAGTAGCAAAAATTTTAAAGGCAACTTCACCATTAATAAATACGAGACTGGTTAAAAATCATTATACACACACACACATACATACAGGTCAGGAAGGATATCTATCAAATTATTAACAGTGTTTACCTCTAGGGATTGTAGGAAAAGTCTGGGGCAAACAGACAATTTTTATATTTTAATATATAACCACCTTCTGTGAGCTAAAAACACTAAATAAAGAAAAATTCTAGAAGTCAAAACAGACCATAAACAGAATGTTACTAAACAATCTAATAGTAACTGGCAAGTTGCAATTGTATGCATGAATCCATTCATCTACCCACCAGGTCACCCAACATTTTTTGAGCATCTACTATGTGAAAGCTTTCTAATGGTATAAAAATAAATAAACGTGTACCTAATTTTTAAGAAGCTCAAAGCACAACCCTATTTTTTTTACGTTTAGCTATCTATTATGTTAATTGGTTTTTGACATATACAAAATAATGGCAGGACACAACTATATCAGTTATTCAACTTCTTCTTGTACTGACATTTATTACCAAGGTGTTCAATTCAGTGTTACATTATTTCCATTGCAAAAATTAAAGAGCAAAAGTTTAAATATGTGTCATCTAAAACTGGTTGTATGGCTTTAGACCAGAATCTTCACCTTTCTATCCCTCAGTTACTCCCACAGTAAATCTGGGTGATTAGAACAATTTCTAAAGTCCTGAATTTCTAAAGTTCTAAAGTTTTATTATTCTGAATTTATAATATTATTATTCTTTAAAAGCCTTAAAAAGTTCACATTCTTTCACCTAACAATTTCAATTTTAGTTATCTATCTTAGCTTGTCTGATGAGAGAAAGTGAGAACAGCACTCTTCATAATAGCAAAAATATTAGAAATAACCTATATGACCATCAACAGAAATTTTACTTTGAAAACAAATCTGTTCTAGAGAATAACTCACAGCCATTGAAAATGGCAGTGTAGATCTGTATTTATTCACATGGAAAGTTGACTACAGTACAATGTAACAGAAAAGGGTAATAAAACTGTATGCATGTCAGTCCATACCTGTCTGTAAAAATCACTTATTCATATGTGTGTATACACCACAGTTATACACACACACACACACACACACACACACACACATAAAAACACATATTCTTAGAAAAAGTCTAGAAAGACATACACCAAAATACCAATAGTTGGCTCTGAGTAGTGAGATTACAGGTGATTTTGACTTTCACCTTTAGATTCTTCTGTGCCTTTAATAAATGAAGTTATTTCTACTTTAGAAAAAATATTTTAATATAAATCTCAAAAAAATTATGTCAAAAACCAATTAACATAATAGATAACTAAACATAAAAAAAATAGGGTTGTGCTTTGAGCTTCTTAAAAATTAGGTACACGTTTATTTATTTTTATACCATTAGAAAGCTTTCACATAGTAGATGCTCAAAAAATGCTGGGTGACCTGGTGGGTAGATGAATGGATTCATGCATACAATTGCAACTTGCCAGTTACTATTAGATTGTTTAGTAACATTCTGTTTATGGTCTGTTTTGACTTCTAGAATTTTTCTTCCATGATTTTTTTACAGTCATAAATCCACATTTTATTTCTGAGCAGTTTGATGTTTTCAACCTTAGAGTACTACTTTGCATTTGGGTGTACTAAATTTATTTTAATTTCTGACTATTCCTTCCACTTACCTATGTCATTTTTATTCTAAACTTATCTCTCCTTAACAAGCTTGGGATAGTCTGTAAATGTAGTGAGTTCTCTGTTCTCCACTTCTTAAAGTATCAGACATTGATTACAAAAGAATAATTATCTTTCTACGTGCTTAAAATGTGGTTATTAGGATCTTGGTTTGAATTTCCTTGACTATCATCTTTTTTATATGATTATTGGCTACATGTGTTTCCTTTTCTGTGAAATATTTGTTCAGTTTCTTGCCCATTTTTCTATTCCATTGTTTGCTATTGATTTGTATTTTTACATTTGGCATTCTTAAAACTAACCCTTTGTCAGTTGTGTGAATTGGAAATATCTCCTCCAAGATTGTAACTGGTCTTTTCACTTTAAGGTGTCTTTTGATGAACAAAATTTCTTAATTTTAATATAGTCAAATACATCAAACCTTTTTTGCCTTGTTTAAGAAATTTTCCCTACCCCACAATATCATTTCACATTCATGTAACTAGCAAAAATTAAAATAGTGAAAATACCAAATAGAAAGTTGATCTACAGGATACCTTATTCAGGTATGTTGCTGGTGAATGTGTAAAGTGGTGTAACTTCTCTAGAAAACAGTATGACATTAATTCATATACCTCTAGTTCTACTGTGGGTATATACCCAAAAGAAACTCTGTACGTGTGTATTAGGAAACACATGCAAGACAGACATGGCAAACAGCAATCACAATAACTAAAACCTGGAAAACCCAAGTGCTTATCAGTGAGAGAGTACATGAGTGAACTGTGATATTCACACATGATAATATTATACAAACAAGTAAACTAAAGCAGAACGCAACAATATGAATAAGTTTTAGCCATATAATATTAAGTGAAAAAGCCCCAAAATATTACATACATCATGGATGAACTTTTTAATAAAGCTAAAGACAACTAAAATTTTGAAAATATTCTGTGTTGTTATTAGGTGCTATTGAGTCGGTTCCAACTCATGGCGACCCTATGTACAACAGAAACAAAACACTGCCTGGTCCTGCGCCATCCTCACAATCATTGTTATGCTTGAGCTCATTGTTGCAGCCACTGTGTCAATCCATCTCTTTGGCAGTCTTCCTCTTTTTCACTGACCCTCTGCTTTACCAAGCATGATGTCCTTAACCAGGGACTGGTCCCTCCTGATAACATGTCCAAAGTATTTGAGACAAAGTCTCATCATCCTTGCTTCTAAGGAGCATTCTGGCTGTATTTCTTCCAAGACAGATTTGTTCTTTCTTCTGGCAGTCCATGGTATATTCAATACTCTTCAACAACACCCTAATTCAAAGGCATCAATTCTTCTTCGGTCTTCCTTATTCACTGTCGAGCTTTCGCATGCCTATGATGCGATTGAAAACACCAAGGCTTGGGTCAGGCACACCTCAGTCCTTAAAGTGACATCTTTGCTTTTTTAACACTTTAAAGAGGTCTTCTGCAGCAGATTTGCCCAATGCAATGTGTCATTTGATTTCCTGACTGCTGCTTCCATGGGTGTTGATTGTGGATCCAAGTAAAATGAAATTCTTAACAACTTCAATATTTTCTCTGTTTATCACAACACTGCTTATTAACCCAGTTGTGAGGATTTTTGTTTTCTTTATGTTGAGGTGTAATCCATACTGAAGGCTGTAGTCTTTGTATACTTTACAAAAATACAAATCCATACAAAAAACTATATAAAAAGGTAAGCATGAACCTTGAAAACCTTATGCTGAGTGAGATAAGTCAGACACAAAAGGACAAATAGTATAGATCCCACTTATATGAAATATTTACCATAAGCAAATGCATAGAGATGAATGTTTATTAGTGGTTACTAAGGACCAGGGAGAGTGGATAATGAGGCATTATTGTTGAAGGTATACTGAGTTTCTGTTTAGGGTGATAAAAAACTTTTAGGAATAGATAGCAGTGATGGTAGCACAACCTGGTGAATTTAATTAGTGTCACTGAACTGTGTACTTCAAAATCATTAAATGGTAAACTTTTCATTATATATTTTTTTGATCACAATAAAAAAAAAAGGTAATGATAAGCACAGGATTCAGAATACTGCTTACCTTAGATTGGGGGAGGCAGTAAAATAGTCTGTTTGGGGGACTTTACGGTTAGATATGTTATTGTCAAGATCCTAGTTTTTATTTTGGGTAGCGGATCCAAGATATTTACTACATTATTAAACTAACATTAAATAACTAAATAAAATTAGGCCATGCATGGACCAGTGATGAGAGTATGTCATAATCCAGTTCAATAAACAATCAATCCAATTCTGTGCACCTGAGGCCCAATTTTTAATGTCCTTATTGTAAATGTAGCCCCCAAAATTATGTTTTTATAATACATTTTTAAAACTTAGCATTTATGTATTTGTAATCTGACCAACATAACAACTTATATCCATGCTTGCAGACCCTTAGACTAATAATGAAAACAAGAACTTACCATCAATACCAATAGTCTTTAGTGCCTGTCGCATTTCTGAATCATTTACAGAAATCTTCAAGGTGCATAGGATCACTGGCAGATCATTCACGTAAATCTTACCATTCTGAATTTTACTAAAAAGTTTACAGGCTTTCTGAAGTGCTATAGACATATAACAAAACATATGGCTAATTAATTCAGAGGAATGATTATACTTCACCCCCCCCCACGTTCTCAAGGGTGACAAAAAAAAACAATAATAACTGAAAGAAGAAAGGGGACTAAATCTTTGTTTTCTAGATTCACTGCTTTAAAGTTGATCTTCATTACTTACGTAGGTATGTCTGGAGCCAGTAAACTCTCAGTCTACCACAATTTTCTAAGGAACTCTCAGAAACTGTCAGGGAAGTCATACAGGGCTCACATAGGCAAAGACTTCCACAGCTTTCCCCGGGAATATTAAATCCGTTCTCTGTGTTCCTATAGCACTTAGTACATATCTCACTCACAGCTCTTGGTATTGTGATTGTTTGCATGTCAGTAGTCAATATCCCTCACTAAACTGTCAGCTTCTAGAGGGCAAGATTTTTCATTCTTCTATTATAAGTAGCTATTTCAAAATAGATTCCCAAAACGTTTGTTGAATTAAATTGAGTTCAATTTTTACTTAAAAATAAAAAAAGGTAATAGATGACAGTGTTAAATACAGAGACAGACCTAAAAATAGGTAATAGTGATTTCAATAACAGGAGTTTTAGCAGAGTGATGGAAATGAAAGCCAAATTTCAGTAAAATGGGAAGTAAATAGAGTAATTAATGAAAACTCTTTTAAGAAGCTTCCCTGGGAAACATAGAGTATAAAAATTGATAAAGCATAGTCCCTGAGGAAGCAGAAGAAAATTTGATCCAAATGACGAGTGACAGGTTTAGTCTGGTGGAAGGGAACCTTTTCCAATGAGAAGAGGGTAGGATGTTCAGGAAGATTCTGCCCAACAGCCTAAATTTGAAGGAGAGGCCCAAGATATGATAGAGGTCAGTGTCAAAAAGGAGTGAAGGGTAGTATCAGATTTAATATTTAGATACCAAAGACTAAATTCAAATGAAATCAGTGACACCAGTGCTTACTAATTTACTTAGAGTATGTAAATATCCTGACTTTCCCCCAAAAAAAAATTTGGACTGGAATAAGTATATGTAAAATATTTTTTGCCTATTTTACCAATACAGCACAATAGTTACAGATTAAACTCTCACCTTATGCTTCCTCACAGCCTACAGCATTTGCCATATCATGTAGTATTAGCTGATACCATAAGCCACTAAGAGAGTACAGTTAGAGACACTGACCACTGAAACAAGTCTTAATCATAAAATCTATTCAAGAAATTCTAGAACTTTTTATTACCATTTAGCTCTTGTGAGTACAAGTGTCCGCAGGGTACTTCATCATATAACGTCTGATAGAGTTTAGAAAGTGTTTCCTTTTTCCTGTCAAAGAAACAGCCACATTAGAAAGCAGCAAAGAAAATATACAAAATCCCATTTTAAGGTATTCGCAAATCAAGCACTCAATAGTCTTCTATTCTTCAATTCTCTTACTCCAGAGAGTCTTTCTTGAAAAAAATCTAGAAACCTCTTAAAGAATCATTATACTGGGCTCTAACTTAACTATATTTCTGATATAAATTTGCTTTTTGAAATTAAATTACACTCCAACATTCCCATCTTGTTTCCTTTAGGTGGTATTTCTCCATGGAGCAGAATTTACCCTAGTCGGTAAGTAGTGCCCATGGCCCACTCTATCCTTTGGCTGTGATACAACTTTTCCTACTTTTAATTCAATTTTTAAAGAATATTAGTGTAATAAGGCAAACAAGAACATATGTAAACAGCCAAAGAATTCCAGATTCTATCACCTCTTAGTAAAAAGGTCTCAAAAAGACAATTCATCTGATACCATACATGTAAATAATTGAAATTTTAGAATGTTACTGTTGGAAGAAATCTTAGGAGTCCATCTAGTAAAAGCTTCTTGTTGTACAGATGTGGAATCTAAAGCTTAGAGATGTAAAGTGAATTATACATGAGCCTACAGCTAGCATGTGAGGTCAATCAGGACTCCAATCAGCACTCTTATCTCTACACTACCCTTGTGAAGAAGATAGTCACTTACTTTGCACAAACTATCTGGCATTCTTTGTATGGAAGAGATAAATGATTCTAGAAAGAAAAATCTCAAGTCTGAACCCTACATTCAAGGAACAAAATACAATGATTTAAATACCCAGTAATTGAAGATTTTCTTATAGGTGATGAAGTCCTGTGAACTCTGTACTGATTCGGCAACTTACATAAAGAGCTTTCTTTCTTAGTTATCTTCTCCTTTGACAGCTTCACAGAGGAAGAGATAATCTGGAGCCAAATGCAACAATGTATTTATTTAGTGTCTGAGATAACATTGGTAATCTAGAAACCTCTTAAAAAATAATTAGTTATACTGGCCTCTAACTTAACTATTCTTCTGATGCAAAATTGCTTTTTGAAATTAAATTACATTTTATATACACTGAATTTTTAAATAAACTATACAGTATTCTTCTGCAAAGCTATGTTTTTCTTAAGTATGCAACTAATTATCTCCTAATTAATATTTAGTTGATTATAGTCATGAATCTTACAAAGCAGAGAAAACCTACGGTAGAATGAGAACAAGATGACTTAACCACCAGACTCTAGAGTACGTACACAAGCCTTGACTATCTGTGCAAATTAATGTGAGAAATAATACAGTTATTCAAATGATACAGGTAATTTTTCTTTAAATTATCCTTATGATTGACTAATCCACTTAATATTGCATGCATAAACAAGATTCAACACTCCTGAGGTTCACCCTTCAGCCAAAGATTAGACAGGCCCATAAAACAAAACAAGACTAAATAGGCACACCAGCCGAGGGGCAAGGACAAGAAGGCAGGAGGGGACAGGAAAGCTGGTAATGGGGAATCCAAGGTCGAGAAGAGGACACTGTTGACATGTCAGGGGGTTGGTAACCAATGTCACAAAACAATATGTGTATTAATTGTTTAATGAAAAACTAGTTTGCTCTGTAAACCTTCATCTAAAGTACAATTTTTTAAAAAAAAGAATCTTAAAAAAAAAAAGATTCAAAAGAGACAAGCTGTTAGGCAGATTAAAAAAATACCACTTTAAAAAATGAGGACTCCAGTTGTAGGTGTCTTCAATTTTACTTTTAAAGATCATGCAGAGTATGGAGACAAGACTCTAGGATCACACAAGGTTGGGAATTGGTACTGAGATTCCACGTACAGCCAAAATCTTCAAAAGGCAATGTTTCCAGCAAGAGTGGGCAAGGGAAAAACTTATCCTCTAACAGAAAGAGGATGGAGAGTAACATCTATCTCTGTCTCAGCTCCAGATAGAAAAAAAGAAAGGAATAAAACACCCAAGGACACAAGTTACTATGAGTGAGAATCAGAGAAACAACTAATGGAAGATTTAGATCCACCAAGAACTTTATATATTTGACTTAAAGATATAAATCTTGAAACAACTATGGAACATGAGCTAAGAACATGACATAAGGCATATTTAAAGAAGAACCAAATAAAACTTCTAGATATAAAAAATATAATTTCTGAAATTAAAATCTCAAAGGACAGACTAACAGAAGATAGATTCAGCTGAAAAAAGGGTAAGTGAACTAGAGAACAGATGGGGTGAAATTACTCAGAACAAAATAGAGAAAAATCTAAAGCAATGTTAAAGAACATAGAGTTCATCTATGATAAGGTCTAATATATATATAATAGAAGACCCAGAAGGACAGAATAAAGAGATTGGAGTAAAGGAAATATTCTAAAAGACACTGCATAAGAATTTTCCAGAATTGATGGAAAGCATGCATTCTCAATTCAGGAAACACAACAAACACAAAGACTGAGAAATAAAAACAAATATAAACCTATGTATATCCTAGTGAGAGCAGTAGAAAGAATGGTGGTGTGATGGTTAAGGTTGTGTGTCAGCTTGGCTGGGCCATGATTCTCAGTGGTTTGGCAGCTATGATGCAGTCTGGCAGTTGTGTAATGATGTAGTCATCTTCCATTTTGTGATCTGATGTAATCACCTCCATGATGTGATCAGTCAATCAGTTGCAGGAGGAGTTTCCTCAGGGGTGTGGCCTACATCCAATATATATGGATGTTCTGGCAAAGTTCACTGGCTTTTGAGCTGGATCTCACATCTGGCTCATCATCATCTGACCTTCAGTTCTTGGGACTTGAGCCAGCAGGCTGTCATACTGCCTGCTGATCTTGGGATTCATTGGCCTCTGCAGCCCATGAGTCAGCAGCCTTCCATTTTACCTGCCAATCTTGGATTCATCAGCCTCTACAGCCTGTGAGCTAGTGTCCTGCCATCTGACCTGCTGATCTTGGGTTCATCAGCTGCTGCAGCTATGTGAATCAGGAGAAGCCTCCGGACTGACACCTGGCCAACGGACTTAGCATTTGCCCGCCTCTACAACCGTGTGAGCTATTTCCTTGAGATAATTCTCTCTCACTCTCTCTCCTTGTCTACGTGTATATATATATGTGTGTGTGTGTGTGTGTGTGTGTGTATGTATGTATTTATACAACTCTATATATATAGTTCTCTCTAGAGAACCCAGCCTAAGACAGGTGGCCACCCAAAAAGATTGTCCATGTCCTAATCCCCGGAACCTGTGAACGTGACCTTATTTGGAAAAAGAGTCATTACCAATGTAATCAAGTTAAATATATTGAGATGAGATCATCCCAGATTTAGAGTAGGTCCTGAATCCAATGACAGGCATCTTTATAAGAATAAGGTAGAAGGAGATTTGAGACACAAACTCATATGAAGACCCATGTGAAGACAAAGGCAGAAATTGTAGTTATGCTCCCACAATCCAAGAACACTGGGTGCCAACAGAAGCTGGAAGAAACAAGCAAGGATTCTCCCCTTAAGCTTTTGCAGAGTGTGGCCCTACCAACACCTTGATTTTGGACTTCTGGCCTCCAAAACTGTGAGAGGATTAATTTCTGTTGTTTTAGCCATGAAGTTAATGATTTGTTATGGCAACCTAGGAAACTAATATAGGGAAATTACAGAATACCAACATCAAAGAGAATATATTAAACAATTAGAAAACAAAAAAAACATTAACACTAAAACTATAGAACATAATTTAATCTTTGATAATTCTGAAATATCTTCATGAGTTGAAAGTTTCTTAGGGTCATTGTCAAAGCAGAAGAAATGCTAACAGAGAACACAGTAATAAAATTATTGGTTTAGTGGAGAAAACAGGAAAAAAAATTCATAGTCTTCCAAAAGGATTCTCTGTTCTGTGCTAGAAGAAGAAGGAGAAAGAGACAGAGAAGAAATATTTAAGATTGTGACATTTTAATAATTGGACTAAAATGTAATGTTTGAGGGCTAAGAACACCACTTGAAGGTCAATGAAATATTTCTATGGTTGCACAACAAGATTGACATAACTGATCTCACTGAATTGTATAAGTGAAAATGTTGAATTGGCAAGTGTTGTGTTATCTATTATTTTTACAACAATAAAAAATAAACTAAATTTTTTAAAGAAATATTTCCAATTCTTTACCTCAGTTCTTTTACTATGCAGTTGTAAACTTTTCTTTTTCCTGATTTTGTCAGAGTATTTTTCTTCATGTAGGAATACTGATGTTTCATACCTAAATTGCACAGAAAATTGGAATAATTCCTGAATTGCTTTTTTTCTTTCTTTTTCTTCATTTTAGCTTTTAATTATGGAAATTTTCAATCATATGCAAAAATACAGAGAAAAATATGATGATTCCACCATGTACCCATCACCCTGCTTCAATAATTATCAACTCATGGGCAATCCTATTTCACCTATACTTTTATCCCTGCTCCCATCCATTATTATTTTAAAGCAAATCCCAATATCATATCATTTCATCTAATACTTTAGTATGCATCTCTACAAGGTGTTTTTTCTTTTAAAAAGCATTATGTACAATACCATTATGACACCTAAAGAATTAACAATAATTCCTTAATATAACCAAATATCCAGTAAGTTTTCAAATTTCCAATTGTCTCCATAAATCTCATGAATTTTTTTAACACTTTGCATCAGAACCCAATGAGGGTCTCACATTATGGTTGGTTAGTATGCCTTTGTTTTCATTTTTATTTTATTTCACATCTACAAAGAGTTACAAGAATTACACAAAGCATTCCCACGTACCCTTCACCCATATTCCCTAGATGTCAACATCATGCCACATTTATCATTTTATCTCTCTATATATTATTTTTCTAACACCTAGTTGTAGATATCATGCCCCTTTTACACCTAAATTTTCCATTAGTGTGACGGACAGTACATAACCATAGTATAAAAAAACTAGGAAAGTAACATTACTCAATCTTATTCTCTAATCTACAAACCAAATTCAAATGTCACCAATTGTCCCAATGACATTCTTTTTAATAGCTTTTTGATCTGGTCATCTTACTGTATGAAACCACACTCCTGTCTTCTGGCTTTAGTCTAGAAGATCCCCACACACATGTTAACAGCAACAGGATGATCAAACTTGGTCTGGGTATTGATGAAGATGACCCTACCGGTGACAATACCAGTTCTGCTGTCACAGAAGAAATGCCACTCCTCGAAGGAGATGATGACACGTCACGCATGGAAGAAGTCAACTAAGCTCTGGCTGAGGAATCACTTGCACACGTGTTCAATACTTTATCTTCATTGTCTCTGATAATACATTTTCAAGGATTTTTTTCTTTATTTTTGTTAACATTTTAAAAATCTGTATGGCATGACAATAACTAAGGGGAAGATATGATTTCTTTCTACTTCTCTAAGTGTGATGCTGTGATACTTTAGGCACTAAAGCAGAGCTGGTAATTTTTTTCTAGTTTCACATTGACTTATTTAACAGATTGAGGTAATATCTGTCGTAAGGTGTGTGTAACCTAATGTTAACTCAGTGGTCTATTAGCTATTAAGCAAATTCCTTGGTAAACCAAATTTTTTGTCACTGAAGTGTTAATATATACCTTAATGTTTAAAAGAAAAATCTTTGTTAAAATAACTTGAGTTTCATCTTCTAGAACCTTCTTTTTAAGCCTTCCATCCCCTGTAGTTACCAACTCTGCACGTACTAGGCCTCTAGGTGTTAGTATGCTACCCTGAACCAACCCGATGGGACATAAGTATCCACAAGGCCTGTTTTCCAAAGAAAAAAGTATTGATTAGAGTAGCATAATTCTACACCTACCTAGGCTATTGTAAAGTCAGTTTGAAAAGTAACTCCACTGAGCTTGTGAGTGGAAGTGTAGTGCCCACATCATCTGCTGTGTCAAAAAGTTGTAAGAAATACAGTTAAATTAAAAAGAAAAACATATATATACAACAAAAACTTTGCCATTTTAACCATTTTAGGTGTACCATTCAATGACATTAATTGCATTCACATAATTGTGCAACCATCACCACTATCTATTGAGCAAAAACCTACTGAGCAAAAACTCATCACTCCCCACCCCACTTTAGCCCCTGGTAGCTCTAATCTTCTTTCTGTCTCTATGCATTTGCCTATTCCAGATATTTCATATAAGTAGAATCATACAATATCCTTTTGTGCCTGATTTATTTCACTGAGCATAATGTTTTCAAGGTTTATCTTGTTGTAACATGTATCAAAACTTCATTCCTTTTCAGAGCTGAATAAGAATCCATTGTATGGATATATTACATTTTGTTTATTAATCTGTTGATAGACACTTGGGTTGTTTCTACTTTTTGGCTATTGTGAATAATGCTGTTATGAACTTTCACGTACAAGTATCTGTTTGAGTCTCCGTTTTCAATTCTTTTGTATATATACCAAGTAGTGGAATTGCTGCATCATGCACTAATTCTGTGATTAACATTCTAAAGAGCCACAAAACTATTTTCCACAGTGGCTGTACCATTCTACAATTCTACCATCAATGTACAAGGGTTCCAATTTCTCCACATCCTTACCAACACTTGTTATTTTTCTTTTTTTATTATAGCCATCCTAGTGGGTGTGCAGAGTCCCTGGGTGGTGTAAATGGTTAACACACTCAGCAGCTAACTGAAAGGAGATTAGAGTCCACTTAGAGGCGCCTCAGAAGAAAGGCCTGGTGATCTACTTCCAAAAAATCAGCCATTAAAAACCCTATGGAGCACAGTTCTATTCTGACACACATAAGGCTGCCATGACTCAGAGTCAACTTGATGGCAACTGGTTTGCAGTGGGTATGAAGTGGTATCTCATTGTGGTTTTGATTTGCATCCCGTTAATGACAAATGATGTTCAGCATCTTTTCGTGTGCTATTGGTCATTTGTAAATCTTCACTGAAGAAATGTCTATTCAAATTCTTTGCCCAATTTTTAATTAAGTTGTTTGTCTTTTGTTGTTGAGTTGTAGTTCTTTATATATTCTGGAGAGTAAACCCCTATCAGACATATAATTTGCAAATACTTTCTCTCATGCTGGGTTGTGCTTTCACTCTCAACAAGGTCCTTTGATGTACAAAGTTTTTAATTTTGATGAAGTCCAATTTATCTTTTTTTTTTTTCTTTTGTTGCTTACTTTTGGTGCCATATTTAGGAAACAATTGCTAAATCCAAAGTTATATAGATTTTCCCCTATGTTTCTTCTACAAATTTTATAGCTTTAGCTCTTCTATTTAGGTTGTTGATCCATTTTGAGTTAATCTGCATATATGATGTGAGACAGAGGTCCAAATTCAATCTTTTGCATGTTGATGTTTAGTTTCCCCAGCACTATTTGTTTAAGAGACTATTCCTTTTCCATTGAATAGTCTGGCACTCTTGCCCAAAATAAATTGGCATAGATGTGAGGATTTTTTTCTGGGCTTTCACTTCTATTCAGTTAGTCTATATATCTATCCTATGCCAGTACCACACTGTTTTGATTGCTTTAGCTTTGTAGTAAGTTTTAACATTGGGAAATGTGTTCCTCCAACTTTGTTCTTCTTTTCCAAGCTTGTCTTAGATCTTTGGCATCCCTTGAAATTCCATACAAATTTTCGGATGGGTTTTTCCATTCCTGCAAATAACATCATTGGGATTTTGACAGTGATTGCACTGAATCTGTGTGTGCCTTTGGATAGTACCGTCATCATAACAATATTAAATCTTCCAATTCATGAACACGGTGGATGCCTTTCCATTTATTTAGGTCTTCATAAATTTCTTTCAGCAATGTTTTATAGTTTTCAGTGTAAAAATCTTAAATAAATTTATTCCTAAGTACTTTATTTCTTTAGATGATGTTGTGAATGTAATTGCTTTCATTTCCTCTTCCAGCTGTTCATTACTAGTGTATAGAAATGCAACTGCTTTTTGTGTACTGATTTTGTATCCTGAAATTTTGATGAATTTAATTTTTAGCTCCAATAGTTTGGGTGGGTAGTTCTTTAAGGTTTTCTATATATAAATTCTATGCAATGTCCATTAAAATTCCAACAGTCTTCTTTGCAGAAATGGAAAAGCTAATCCTCAGCTGCAAAGTTGGCCCCCAACAGTCAAAGCAATCTTGAAAAAGAACACAGTAGGAAGACTCACACTTCCTTATCTCAAAACATAATTATAAGGCTATAATAATGAAAACAATCTGATACTTGTACAATTATAGATATACTGACCAATGGAATAGAATTCAAAGTCCAGAAACAAGTACAAACATCTTCGACAAGGGCATTAAAGTCATCGACGAGGAAAGAATAGTCTCATTAATAAATGGTGCTGGGACAACTGGATCTCCATATACAAAAAAATGAAAATAGACCCATATCTCACACCATATACAAAAACTAACTCAAAATGGATCAAAGACTGAAATGTATGACCTAAAACCAAAAAACTCTTAGAAGAAAACGAGGGTAATGCTTCAGGGCCTAGTCTTCAACAATGGATTCTTAGATGTGACACCAAAAGCATAAACAACAAAAGACAAAATGGATGAAACAGATCTCATAAAAACTTAAAAAGCTTCTGCACATCAAACTACTTTATAAATAAAGTGAAGACATAACCTACAGGCTGGGAGAAAATTCTGGGGATCCATATATTGGATAAAACCAAACCAAACTCATTGCCATCAAGTCGATTCTGACTCATAGTGACCCTATAAGACAGAGCAGAACTGCCCCATAGGGTTTCCAAGGGGCGCCTGGTGGATTCGAACTGCCAAACTTTTGGTTAGCAGCTGTAGCTCTTAACCACTATGCCACCAGGGTTTCCATATATCTGATAAGGGTTTAATATCCAGAATATATAAAGAACTCCTACAACTTAATAAGAAAAAGATGAACAACCCAATCAAAAAATGGGCAAAAGACATGAACAGACACTTCACCAAAGAGGTTATACAAATGGCCAACAAACACGTAAAAAGACGCTCAACGTCATTAGTCATTAAACTAAATCAAACCCATTGCCATTGAGTTGAATTCCAACTCATAGTGACCCTATAGGACAGAGTAGAACTGCCCCATAAGGCTTCCAAGGCTGTAATCTTTATGGAAACAGACTGCCACATCTTTCTCCCACAGAGTGGCTAGTGGGTTCGAACTGCTGATCTTTTGGTTAGCAGGTGAGCACTTAACCACTGTGCCACCAAGGATCCTGCAAATCAAAACCCCAATGAGATACCACTTCACTCCTACTAGAATGGATAAGATAAAAAAAAAAAAGAAACGGAAAACAACAAATGTTGTCAAGTATGTGGAGAAATCGGAACCCTCATCCATCGCCAGTGGGAATGTAAAATGGTATAGCCAGGGAACAGTTCTTCAAAAAGTTAAAACATACAGCTACCTTATAACCCAGCAATTTCACTCTGAGGTATATACCCAGGAGACTTGAAAGCAGTGATACAAACAGACACATTTACACCAATATTCATTACAGCACTATTCAAAATAGCCAAAGGTGGAAACAATCTAAATGTTCATCAGTCAACGAAAGGATAAACAAAATGTGGTATACCCATACGATGGAATACTACTCTGCCATAAAGAGAAATGAAGTCCACATACATGGATCCACAACATGGATTAACCTTGAAAACATGCTGAGTGAAATAAGTCAATTACAAAAGGACAAATATTGTATGATCTAGTATGAAATATCTAGAATAGGCAGATGTGTAGAGATCAGAGTTTAATAGTAGTTACGGAGGAGGAGGGAAATGGAATCATTGTTTAGGGAGCACTGAGTTTCTGTTTATGGTGATGAAAAATTTGGCAACGGGTATTGGTGATGGTTGCACAATATGATTGATGCTTTTGGTCTCACTGAATTGTACACACGAAAGATGTTGAATTGGCAAACATTATCTACATTTTTACAACAATAGAAAAAAAAGAAATAGCATATCAAGAATATAATCTGGGTATTAAAAGCCGAACTGCTTTTTAATCATTATCCTGCTTTCTTATTGTTTAGTTTTCTCTTATTCTGCTTTCTTTCCCTCCTCTTATTATTGGATTGTCAGAAAGTCTCACAGCACGAACACTCCATAGACTATACAATGAGTCAAAAAGCCTGAATTAAATATGAAAAGAGAAGACCCATACTCTTGGAAATGGTATACATTTCTTCAGGTAATCCAGAATAGACCCAAATTACAAGGACAACCCTAAAATTACTTTTGTGCTCCTGGGACCCTATAGACTAGGAAAGATTCTGGGATGAACTAGATCCCAAACTAGTGTGGATAGTAGAACCACATAGAGAACTTCAAAAAAAATATTGATGCCCATGTGCTAGCACCAGAAATTGTGATTTGTTTTAGAGTGATGCCTGGGGATTGGAATTTTTAAAAGATAGCCAGGGAATTCTAACATGCAGATAAATTTAGGAATCACTGTAATAAACTATGCAAACCACAGGCTTATTCTGACCCAGAACTCACACCAACTGTGCTTATAAATCAGTATTTTAGAACTAATTTAGTCTTCCTTGTATAAAAACAAAAAAGCCCTTTAGCAAAAATGGCTCCTTTTTAGAGTAACCTTCTATACTTAGGGGATACACATGCAATGACTAGATTAAATCTTTGGGTAAGCTTAGCCCTAAGCAAAGTTGTGAAATAAGGGAAATTTTATCATGTACCCTATTCCTCTTCCTTAGCAGGTACTTTGCTCTTTTGACATTCTATCCCTTTAAATCTAATCTAATCTGAATCCCTGCCCTGACATCACCATTATCATTCTCTCAGCCCCTCTGAAGCTGCCCTCTGATCAGTCCCCTCTGCAGTCCTCCAGTCACAAAGGCAATGATTTTCAAGTATTGTTAATATGATTCACAGTATAAAATAATTTTTGAGATGCAGTATACATATATATAGATAACTGAAACAATTTCACAAAACAATACCCTTATGATGTGCAAAACACTCTAATGTCTTCAATTCTAATCTATTTCTCAAAAAAAAAACTAGTAGTGACCTACTAAGTTGATTTAATGACTCACCGATGGGTACAACTTAAGAGTCTTTTGCTGCTTTATATCCCCCATCCCCTGCCCATATATCTCCATTAAAATTCAATCTTCCTATTTTGGTATAATTATAGCTTCTACTCCATTACATGATTTTTTTTATCTTTTACCTATTTAAAAAAAGTATAAGTATATTTCTTAATTATGAGTTGCCTCAAATATTTTATGGAAATAGGGATGGTTTGGCATAAATACTGAATAAGTAAAAACATTGGGGCACTGTGTCTCCTCAGGTATTAATTGACCTATTTAAACCATACTAATGAAAGAAGGTAAAGGGACACTCCCACCCCCTTTCATCCCTTCCTAGGTAAGTTTTAATGTAGTCTTCTGGAAATAATTACCTTGCCTTTTGTCATCTAACATAATGGCTTAGTGATGGAAATGTCAGGCTAAACAAGAGGGGAAAAAAGACTTACGGTAGGTAGAGGAGAGGTATTGGTTTAGATGTCTCTCCAATTACAACGTGCAGGTAATTCTCAATTTCACCAACAGGTAAGACTAGCATTTAGTAGAAGAAAGATAAAGTGACATAAGCCCTGAACATTTTCCCAGAGGCTTCCTCTTTCTGATGGGTATTTTTTCTTTTTCAGTCATTTTTTAAATACTAAAAATATGGATTGGGTATTTCTCCTAGGAGCATATGAAATGCTAGAGTTTCTTCTTTAACTAATGAAAGTCAACCGGGCAATGCAGCACACAAAGAAGAATTGCCAGAGGATTCAAGGGGCTGAATTTCACGAACAGTACAAACCTAAGCCCAAGTGAAGAACATTTCTCTCTATTTCCTTCCTACATTCTCTTTAAGTGAAACTTACAGACATATGGATACTTGCTCTCCTATAACTGGAAGCCTATAATCATTTACAGTCTTCTACATGGCTATGAGAGTTGTGAGAAAAAGTGTAAGAATGGTTATTTGGGAGTTAAAACTATGCTCCTGAGAGAATGGTCACAAATACACATGATTCCATATACTTGCTATATTATGAGAACACATGTGAGTTTTATTTTTGGTGCTCTTAAACATGTAAAAAAAATATAATTCAATAAAAAAAAAAAAAGCTCAGAGTTTTTAACTTACGTTTTTTTGTGTTCTGGGCTCAAACCCCTAATATCAGGTGAAATTAATGGTGAAATTTTCTTCTCTGTTGTTTTAGAAAACTTGATGTACTTCTTGCTGTAAATATTTCTTGATGGCAAGTCAGTTGCAAAAGAATGAGAGCCAGCATCCACTATGTCAATATTTTCTTCTGCCTGGGAAACAATCAAGAATCACAATCAGCCATGCTCTTTTTGCACATATACATTAAATACGACATTATGGGTCAGGCTAATAATTCATTTTAGATCAAAATCCTCTACAAAATAGTGCTATCAAAGGGAATTTTGTTAAAAGCATTTTATTCATGAATGCATTATTATTCCAGATTAAGTACATATACTAAATACCTCCAACTTTCATTAGTGTATTATCCAGCTAGAAAATGTACAGCATTCATGAATGCATCTAACAGTTACTGATTCCAGCTCTTAAAGCATCAAGCTGCAAGTATACATGTACTGTGCAAAGCAATAATTTTTTATTATACAAAAATTAACTAGAACCTAGTAGCAATGAACACATTTGGAAAAAAAACAATGAAAGTTTAAAATATTCTGATTAAATGTCTCTTTGGCAGTTTGCTTAAGACAATCGAACCACATTACTTGATCAAATGTTCCATGTGAGATGAAAATTAAGAGTACTCTTTCAGTGACTTTTAGAATCTACATGCATTTGTCTTATAACAGAGGCTAGCCTTTAACAACTCATTTCTAAAAGGCAATCTGATTTCCTGCCTTGAGACACTTAACGTGAATGATAAAAGGATTCCTAAAAAAATGATCCAAAATAAAAACCAGAAAAAAAAAAGAGGTCTAAAAAGAGGGGCATAAAAACCTGTATCAAAGGCCTGGTGAATGGAAACAGTCAAATACTTTGTGAGTAGAAACTGACACAGAAGAAAAAGGAAAGAAAGAATCTCTGAAACACTTGGGGTTAAAGGTGAACAATTTGTGAAGTATAAACTACATGTTGTTGTTGTTAGGTGCAGTCGAATCGGTTCCGACTCATAGCAACCCTATGTACCACAGAACAAAACACTGCCTGGTCCTGTGCCATGCTCACAATTGTTATGCCTGAGCCCACTGTTGCAGCCACTGTGTCCACCTGTTTCATTGAGAGTCTTCCTCTGTTTCACTGATCCTGTACTTTACCAAGAATGATGTCCTTCTCCAGGGACTGAACCCTCCTGACAACATGTCCAAAAGATGCAAGACATAGTTTCACCATCCTTGCTTCTAAGGGGCATTCTAGTCATACTTCTTCCGAGACAGATTTGTTGGTTCTTTTGGCAGGCCATGGTATAGTCAATATCTTCACCAACACCACAATTCTAAGGCATCAATTCTTCAGTCTTCTATAATTATTCATTGTCCAGCTTTCACATACATGTGATGTGATTGAAAATACCATGGCTTGGGTCAGGCGCACCTTAGTTTTTAAAATGACATTTTTGCTTTTCAACACTTTAAAGAGGTCTTTTGCAGCAGCTCTGCCCAATGCAATGTGTCATTTGGTTTCCTGACTGCTGCTTCCATGGGTGTTGATTGTGGACCCAAGTAAAATGAAATCCTTGACAACTTCAATATTTTCTTAGTTTATCATGATGTTGCTTATTGGTCCAGTTGTGAGGATTTGCGTTTTCTTGATGTTGAGATTGTGATCCATACTGAAGGCTGTGGTCTTTGATCTTCATCAGTAAGTGCTTCAAGTCTTCCTGACTTTCAGCAAGCAAGGTTGTGTCCTCTGCATATCGAAGCTTGTTAATGAGTCTTCCACCAATCCTGATGCCATGTTCTTCTTCATATAGCACAGCTTCTCGGATTATTTGCTCAGCATACAGATTGAATATGTATGGTGAAAGGATACAACCCTGACGCACACCCTTCCTGATTTTAAATCATGCGGCATCACCTTGTTCTGTTCGAATGACTACCTCTTGATCTATGTACAGGTTCCTCATGAGCATAGTTAAGTGTTCTGGAATTCCCATTCTTCACAATGTTATTCATAATTTGTTACGATCCACACAGTTGAATGCCTTTGCATAGTCAATAAAACACAGGTAAACATCTTTCTGGTATTCGCTGCTTTCAGCCAGGATCCATCTGACATCAGCAATGATATCGCTGATTCCACGTCCTCTTCTGAATTCTGCCTGAATTTCTGGCAGCTCCCTGTCGATATACTGCTGCAGCCGCTTTTGAATGATCTTCAGCAAAATTTTACTTGTGTGTGTGATTCACAATATTGTTCAATAATTTCCGCATTCGGTTGGATCACCTTTCTTGGGAATAGGCATAAATATGGATCTCTTCCAGTCGGTTGCCCAGGTGGCTGTCTTCCAAATTTCTTGGCATAGACGAGTGAGCACTTCCAGCACTGCATCCGTTTGCTGAAACATCTAATTGATATTCTGTCAATTCTTGGAGCCTTGTTTTTCGCCAATGCTTTCAGTACAGCTTTGACTTCTTCCTTCAGTACCATTGGTTCCTGATCATATGCTACCTCCTGAAATGGTTGAACGTCGACCAATTCTTTTTGGTGTAGTAACTCTGTGTATTCCTTCCATCTTCTTTTGATGCTTCCTGCATCGTTTAATATTCTCCCCATAGAATCTTCACTATTGCAACTCGAGACTTGAATTTTTTCTTCAGTTCTTTCAGCTTGAGAAATGCCGAGCATGTTCTTCCCTTTTCGTTTTCTATCTCCAGCTCTTTGCACATGTCATTATAACACTTTCCTTTGTCTTCTTGAGCTGCCTTTGAAATCTTCTCTTCAGTTCTTTTACTTCATCATTTCTTCCTTTTGCTTTAGCTACTTGATGTTCAAGAGCAAGTTTCAGTCTCTTCCGACATCCATTTTGGTCTTTTCTTTCTTTCCTGTTTTTTTAATGACCTCTTGCTTTCTTCATGTATGATGTCCTTGGTGTCATCCCCCAACACGTTTGGTCTTTGGTCATTAGAGTTCAGTGCGTCAAATCTATTCTTGAGATGGTCTCTAAGTTCAGGTGGGATATACTCAAGGTCGTACTTTGGCTCTCACGGACTTGTTCTAATTTTCTTCAGTTTCAACTTGAACTTGCATACGAGCAATTGATGGTCCGTTCCACAGTCAGCCCCTGGCCTTGTTCTGACTGATGATACTGAGCTTTTCCATCGTCTCTTTCCACAGATGTAGTCGATTTGATTCCTGTGTATTCCATCCTGTGTATCGGACAATCATATGGTCTACTATGCCGGGAATGATAACTTGAACATGAATGCCATTATTGCATTCATCATCAAGAGGAACAGTTCAAGATCTATGCTGAAGTACAACACTGTCAGTGACAGGATAATATCCATAGGCCTACAAGGAAGACCAGTTAACACGACTATTATTCAAATTTACGCACCAACCACTAATGCCAAAGATGAAGAAACTGAAGATTT
Source organism: Trichechus manatus latirostris (assembly GCF_000243295.1). Taxonomy (NCBI): domain Eukaryota; kingdom Metazoa; phylum Chordata; class Mammalia; order Sirenia; family Trichechidae; genus Trichechus; species Trichechus manatus. The sequence continues at coordinate 19,372,262 of NW_004443964.1, forward strand.
TTACCAGCTTCTGCAGTCTGAAATTGATCGAACATACAATCAGGATGCATTGATAATTACTGGTGATTGGAATGCAAAAGTTGGAAACAAAGAAGAAGGATCGGTAGTTAGAAAATATGGTCTTGGTGATAGAAATGATGCCAGAGGTCGCATGATAGAATTTTGCAAGACCAACAATCTCTTCATTGCAAATACCATAGACCACATAGCGTAAGAAAAACAAACTAGTAATTTTTAAAAGAATTCCTCTTCAAATAAATTTATAAGGGCAAAATGAACAAAGTACTAGGTATGAAAAAGTGAAATATATATGTATGTATACATGTACATAAACATAACACTCATGTCTTGGTACTTAGTAAGAAGCTCAGAAATTACTTCTTTGATTATAGTAATAAATACATGCCTTATATGGTGGCACCAGATCCAAGGCTTAAAGCAAATATGTTTTTACAAAATTATATATCATTAAAAGAATATGCTTAAAAGAGTAGGACTCAACACTGGCCAATGGATAAGAAATCCCCTCAATCACAGATAAGAAGGCTAGAAAAACTTGATATCTATTATATTATCTTTTGGTTAGACTCCCACATCATTAACTGCATTATCTACAACCTCAAGTATAAGTTCAAATCCTTTAGTCTCTTGAAAAATTATCCAGCCCCCTGCCCCAAGAAATACTCTCATCATATACCACAGATCTCTTGGTACTATGTGGATTGCTGGAATAAGAGTTCAGTACATGTCCACTGAAAAACCTCAAAAACTATCTCAGTTTTTAGGCAAGTTCCTTATAACTTTATTACTGTATGAATTTGCTCACTGATTATGGATGTGAGATAATATAAACTACTAAGAAAAAGAAGGAATTTTTAGTAACAGTTTTGAAAGAATACCTGACAGAACAATTGTACTTTAGTTTCCATCTTTACGTAAATTCTTCCCTTGAGGACTCAAAGACTGACGAACAAGTGTGACTAAGCAACAGTACAAAAGAATTTCCTGCCAAGAAAAAGGAAAAAAAATCATATGCCTGTTATAGGAGACTTAAGTAATTACATTTACCTACCTGAAGTTATCTCTTCGATGTAACACTCACTTGTGACATAGCTAATAGATACTCACCAACACAGATTTGTTGGCAAAAGCTAGAAAAAGTAGTTAGTAGATCATAAATCACAGGACTTCATCTAGTTTTTTAACTTTAGCTTTCATGGTACAGGAAGAAGTCAAGAAATACAATTTCAGATGGCATGGAAAGGAGAGAAATCCAATTACATTTATTTATTCTAAAAAACCGTGAGAGGCAGAACTACTAAAATAGTAGTAATAGCCAATGTTATTAAATGCTTACTGTGTGCTAGATATTATGATAAACATTTGGATGTGTGTTATTTCATTTATTCCTTACCAATATTCTTTAAGAAATTATCATTGCCCCCATTTCACAGACAAGGAAAATAAAGACTTGAAGAGATCAACTTGCCCAAGATCACACAGCCAGCAAGTGGTGGAGTCAGAATTTTAATTTAGGCAGTCTAACTGCAGAGCCCATAGTCTTCAACACTATACAATACTGCTTCTCAAAATAATAATAAGACAGCTAACAAAAGATGTTTTAACCAAACAATAGTTTAGCTTAACTAGTTAAAAAAAGTCTGCCTTGAGCATTAAGGTATTTTAAGTACTATCAAAATGGGATCAAACTGACAACAGCAACTTGATAGATTAGATAGGAACCTTAGGGGGAAGTGAATTTATGCTAATAGGGAGGAACACCTCAGAAAAGCAGAGTGAGAACGGTTGCACAGCTGGAAGAATATAATCAATGTCACTAAATGATACACATAGAAACTGCTGAATTGGTGTATGTTTTGCTGTGTATATTCTCAACAACAAAATAAATAAAATAAAAAATAATAATCCAGTCGCCTCATATGCATGTGAAAGCTGGACAATGAAAAAGGAAGACCAAAGAAGAACTGATGCTTTTGAATTATGGTATTGGCAAAGAATACTGAATATACTGCCAAAAGAACAAACAAATCTGTCTTGGAAGAAGTACAGCCAGAACGCTCCTTAGAAGGATGGAGAGATTTCATCTTACATAATTTGGACATTGTATCAGGAGGGACCAGTCCCTGGAGAAGGACACCATGCTTGGTAAAGTACAGGGTCAGTGAAAAAGAGGAAGATCCTCAACGAAGTGGATTGACACAGTGGCTGCAACAATAGGCTCAAGCATAACAATTGTGAGGATCGCACAGGACCAGACAGTGTTTCGTTCTGTTATACATAGGGTCGCTATGAGTCAGAATCAACTCAACAGCACCTAACAACCACAACATGACCTAATAAAGTTTTACACTAAAAAAAAAAAAAAAAAAAAAGATGTTTCGACCTGGTTTTAATTCAGAGAAGTTTTACATTATGCAAATGTGACAGCCAACACTTTTAGAAATTTCCAAAAATTTCTTACCCATTATATCTAAGCCACATTTTATGAGTTGTTGTTGATTACGTTGCTGGCTATTTATTGCTAGTTCCAGTTATCAGTGTCCTTCTCATAGTGTGAAGTTTAACTGCAAGTATTAATATTCTGTCTAATGGAAGGATGATGCTTTAAAAACATTTGTATTTATTTCTGAAATATGTTGCAGTAACTATTGAATGTTATATGTCCAATGTTCCCAGAATTCAAAATATATTAAAATGAAGCCACATTAAGAATACCCATCTCAGAAGACATTAGAAATCTATACAGGTTTCTCCAGCAACCAATTCTATGTCACTTCTTCTAGATCTTCTCTAACCAGTTCAATCTTTACCTCTAAACTACTTGGCAGTAGATTTACCATCTTCACTATTCAACTGGCACTAATCATTTGCCTTATATTTTTAATTATTCACATGTATCTTTCTTATCTCAACTATAGCCTAAATTTCTAAAGAACTGAGACTGTTATGTTATCATTCTTTGAATTATTTCACAATATCTAGCCAATGCTATATACATAAAATGAAGGAAGGAGGAAAGAAATGAGGGAATAAAGAAAGGGAAGGAGGGAAGAAACAAGAAAGAGAAAAGGAAGGAGAAAAGGAAAAGAGGAATTCCCTCCCTATTGAGCTACTCATCAAGAGTTCTTAAGTCAGCAAAGTACTTAATTAAGCAGAGTAAAACCAAAACCTGTTGCTGTAGAGTCGATTCCAACTCATAGTGACCCTATAAGCATTATTTAAATAAACCTTGAAAGAATGAATTGTTTCATAATTTACTGACCTGATTATCAAAAAATTGGCAGGTCTTAATCTATCGGGTGAATAAAATATCACATAACCCTCTCAAAGCTAAGAGAAAAAAATAGCATAGGGAGTCTCTTCCCCATAACTCTGCCAACAAAACTGTTCCTCAGGCTTTTAATCCTATGACACATCTGTGAATTTGCAGGAACACACCAAGAGAAATAAAGGGATTTCTATCCCTCTTCTCCAATCATCTATCCATTCATCCTTCCATCTATCAATTTATTCAACACATATGTATTGCATGCCCACTATGTTCTAGGCTCTGTTCCAGGCTCTGGGGGTATAGCAATGAGCAAAACAGAAAAAAAAAGTCTTACCTTCATGAAGCTTATAGTCTAGTGGGGGACAGAGAGACAATAAAATAGATAAATAAGTAAAATATATAGTATGTTATCTGTGATAAGTACTAAGGAAAAAAAGTAAAGCAGGAAAGGGGTAAATGGAGTATATAGTGGGAAAGGTGCAGGGGAATAGATAGGGTAGCCTTACTGAGAGAGAGACTTTTGAGTATAGACGTGAAAGAATTATATAAAGTCGGTAGACAATAAGTACCTTTAAAAAAAAAAAAAAACCGTTGCCATCGAGTCCATTCCGACTCATAGCAACCCTATAGGACAGAGTAGAACTGCGCTATGGACTTTCCAAGGAGAGCCTTGTGGATTCTAACTGCCGACCTTTTGGTTAGGAGCCGTAGCTCTTAACCACTACACCACCAGGGTTTCCAGTAAGTACTTAGGGAAGAGTATTCCAGCCAGAGAGCAAAGAAAGTTCAAAGGCCCTGAGGCAAGGAGCCTGAATGTTCAAGAGGAGACCCATGAGACTGAAGCAGAAATGACAAACAGGAAAGAAGGAAAAGAAAGAGATCAGAGACACCAAAGGAAGGCCCCTAGGTCACAGTATGAACTTTGGTTTGTACTCAGAGTGGAGGGAAAACCATTGGAGAGTTTTGAGCAAAGAGATGATATAATCTAATTTCTGAAAGGATCGCTCTGGCTGCTATGATCAGAAAAGCAGGAGAAAAAAAATTAGACAGGTCTGGGTTCTTAGAAGTCAAGTGAAAGAAGTGTTTCAAAAGAAGATTGACAGAGGCAAGGCCAAGATGGCTTCCTGTGGTCCCCCTTACAACAAAGACCAAAAAAAAACAAGTGAATCAATAATATATGACAATCTAGGAGTCCTGAACGTCAAAGACAAAGTTGAGGAACTGGACTAAGCAGCAGGGGGACGGAGAGACAGTTCAGAAGCAGTGAGGACTTGCCAGACTTGACCTTGCCGGTACTGGCATCCTGCAGGTGGCATCAGCTGGCGCGAGCAGTGAGGCAAGCAGTGGCGCTCAGGACCCGTTTTCCACATCAAGAGAGACCGAGTGGCAGAGAGTCAACTCAAACCTCCAGAACCAGCGAGAAATGGTGCTCAGTCAGCGGAAGATAAGTACAAGTGTCTAACCTACCGTGCAGATCAAAAAAAAAACCTTCTTTTGAGAAATACCTCTCTCCCATTTACCTGCTCCCTCTCCACTCTGCTCCACTCCGGAGTCTGGCTTCAGAGATTGCTGCACTCCCTGGGCCAGAGGTAGGACCTGTTGCGTGCCCTGAGCCATTCTCCCAGCTTTGGAGAGGGAACAAATTAGCAAACAGAAAAAATAATCTGCCAGCTCCCCTAAACTGGGAACTCAGGGCAGGCACAGCCCCTTCCCCTAGGTACAGGCATAAGGTCCACGGACTCTGAATGCCTTTCACCCCTACATAGATCTGTGTAGGCCCATTTCAAAAGCGTAGGCCCTCATTAGCACAGTATACAAGGGTATATACCTGAAGCCTGTTTTCATCTGTACCTGCTATAAGGGGGTGGCAGATTCATGACATTTGACACCACCCTGCCCATAAAGCAGGATCCTCACCTACCCACACCAGGAGCCTGAGGACTGGTGGCTCCACCCACTCCACCAAGGCACCCATGACAGGGGTCCAAGAAGTGGTGACTCCCAGTCCTTACAGCCAACAGCATTGGGTGCCTATAGTCTGGCTGCAAAACCCACCTACCTATGTGCTCTAGGGAACAGGGACATGTCTTCCACCAAGACAGCCAGACAGCAGTCAGCCCCCTGCCTTGATCAGCGTGCATCACTCCCTACTGCAGCCAGATACTTGTGCCTACACCAATCACCCCTGCCTTTCTAGGACTGCAGATGAGACCTGCACCATACACTCGGTAACTGATGACCTGGACACCTGAGCTGAATCCACACAAGAAAAGTAAACGGACTCTTGGGCTCACATACCTAGTAACAGCTCTGGCCACCTGAAGACAGCACGTGAGAGTTTCAAAGATGCCAGTAATAAACCTAGCTCACAAGATCAGTCTATTTGGGCATATCAAAACAAAACAAAACAAGAAGCTAGGATACAGTAAGCAAACATAAAATAAATAAATATAATAACTTATTAATGGCTCAGAGACAACAGTCAATATCAAATCACTTAAAGAGGAGACCATGATGGCTTCGGCAAGCCACCAAAACAAAGAATAAAAAAACCTTCCAGAGGAAGAGAACTTCTTGGAATTACTGGAGGTAGAATTCAAAAGACTAATATACAGAACTCTTCAAGAAATCAGGAAGGAGATCAAGCAAAATGCAGAACAAACTAAGGAACACACAGACAAAGTAATAGACAAACTTAACAAGGTTATTCAAGAGCATAATGACAAATTTAACAGGCTGCAAGAATCCACAGAGAGACAGCAATCAGAAATCCAAAAGATTAACAATAAAATTTCAGAATTAAAACTCAATAGAAATTCATAGGAACAAAACTGAGGCAATAGAAGACAGAAATAGTGAGACTGAAGGCAAAGCACTTGACACCAACTTATCTGAGGAAAAATCAGATAAAAGAATTCAAAAATATGAAGAAACCGTACAAATTATGTGGGACTCTATCAAGAAGAATAATCTACCAGTCACTGGAATACGACAACAGAGGGGGATATCAGAGAATACAGAGGGAATTGTTGAAGATTTGTTGGCAGAAAACTTCCCTGATATCATGAAAGATGAGAAGATATCTATCCAAGAACCTCCCTGAACCTCACACAAGGTAGATCCCAAAAGAAAGTCACCAAGACATATTATAATCAAACTCACCAAAACCAAAGATAAAGAGAGAATTTTAAGAGGGGCTAGGGATAAATGAAAAGTCACCTACAAAGAAGAGTCAATAAGACTAAGCTCTGGCTACTCAACAGAAACCATGGAGGCAAGAAGGCAATGGGATGACATATATAAAGCCTTGAAAGAAAAAAATTGCCAGCCAAGAATTATATATCCAGCAAAACTGTCTCTCAAATATGATAGTGAAATCAGGGCATTTCCAGACAAACAGAAGTTTAGGGAATTTGAAAAGACCAAACCAAAATTACAAGAAACACTAAAGGGAGTCCTCTGGTTAGAAAATCAATAACATTAGATAACAACCCAAGACTAGAACACAGGACAGAGCTACCAGATATCAACCCAGAAAGGGAAGTCACTAAAATAAATCAAAGCTAAAACACTGAAAATAGGGAAACAGATGTCAATACGTAAAAGATGACAACATTAAAACAAAAAAGAGGGACTAAAAAATGTAGTCATAGATCTTTCATGTGGAGAAGAAGTCAAGGCGATGTAAAGAAATAAAAGATTGGTTTAAACTTAGAACAATAGGGGTAAACATTACGGTAACCACAGAAGAAACTAACAATCCCATACATTAAAATAAAAAACAAGAAAAACAAAAACACTCAGCAAATACAAAGTCAACAACAAGGAAAAAGATGAAAAGGAAATACATAAAGAAAAACGAATCAGCACAGAAAAATAAGTGGAACAAAGCAACAGTCAACAACACCAAAAAAAGACATCAAAAAGACAGCACTAAACTCATACCTATCAGTAATTATGCTGAATGTAAATGGACTAAATGCACCAATAAAGAGATAGACTGGCAGAATGGATTAAAAAACACCATCCATCTATATGCAGCCTACGAGAGACAAACCTTAGACTTAAAGACACAAACAAACTAAAACTCAAAGGATGGGAAAAAATATATCAAGCAAACAACACTCAAAAAAGAGCAGGAGTGGCAATATTAATCTCTGACAAAACAGACTTTAAAGCAAAATCCGCCACAATGGATAAGGAAGGACACTACATAATGATTAAAGGGTCAGTACACCTGGAGGACATAACTTTAATAAATAATTATGCACCCAATGACAGGTCTCCAAAACATATAAAATAAGCTCTAACAGCACTGAAAACAGAAATAGACAGCTCCAAAATAATAGGAGGAGATTTCAACACAACTTTCAATGAAGAACAGAACATCCAGAAAAAGCTCAGTAATGACACAGAAGATCTAAACACCCCAATAAACCCATTCGATCTCATAGACATATACAGAACACTCCACCCAACAGCAACCAAATATAGTTTCTTTTCAATGCCCATGGAACATTCTCCAAAATAGATCACATCTTAGACCACAAAACAAGCCTTAACAGAATCCAAAACAACAAAATATTAAAAGTGTCTTTCCTGACCATAAAGCCATAAAAGTAGAAAACAATAACAGGAAAAGCAAGGGGAAAAAAACCAAATATATGCAAATTGAACAACACCTTGCTCAAAAACTACTGAGTTATAGAAAAAATTAAGGATGGAATAAAGAAATTCACAGAACCAAATAAGAACAAAAACACATCCTACAAGAACCTGTGGAACACAGCAAAAGCAGCGCTCAGAGGTCAATTTACACCAATAAACACACACATCCAAAAAGAAGAAAGGGCCAAAATCAAAACATTAACCACACAATTCAAACAAATAGAAAGAGAATAGCAAAAAAAAGCCCATAGCCACCAGAA
>NW_004443964.1:19383067-19422384 GCF_000243295.1 Trichechus manatus latirostris
GGTGTATCTTTGGCTATGTGTATTTTCACCAAAAAAAAAGGCTGAGAAGTTAGAAGGTTGATATGTTGTGGGGTTGTTAACCAACGTCATAAAACAACATGTGTGCTACTGTTTCATGAGAAACTATTTGTTCTGTAAGCCTTCACCTAAAGTACAATAAAATATAAAAAAAAAAAGAAAGAAAAAGAAGAGGCCCCGGATACATCCTTCCTTAAAAAGGAAGAAAAAGAATAAAGTGGTAGGCCTCACACTACCTTATTTTAGAACCTATTATACTGCCACGGTAGTCAAAACAGCTTGGTACTGGTACAACAACATATTCATAGACCAATGGAACAGAATAGAGAATCCAGATGTAAAATCATCCACCCATGAGCAGGTGATATTTGACAAAGGCCCGAAGTCCATTAAATGGGGGAAAAGACAGTCTCTTTAACAAGTGATGCTGGCATAACTTGACATCCATCTGCAAAAAAATGAAACAAGACCCATACCTCACACCATGCACAAAATCTAACTCAAAATGTATCAAAAACATAAATATAAAAACTAAAACGATAAAGGTCATGGAAGAAAAAATAGGGACAACACTAGCAGCCACAATACATGGCGTAAATAGAATATAAAACATTACTAACAATGCACAAACAACAGAAGAGAAACTAGATAACTGGGGGCTCCTAAAAATCAAACACTTACGCTCATCAAAAGACTTCACCAAAAGAGTAAAAAGACAACCTAAGACTGGGAAAAAAATTTTGGCTATGACAAATATGATCAGGGTGTAATCTCTAAAATCTGCAAGATACTGCAAAACCTCTACAACAAAAAGACAAACAACTTAATTAAAAAATGGGCAAAGGAGATGAATAGGCGCTTCTCGAAAGAAGACATTCAGGCAGCTAACAGATACATGAGGAAATGCTCACAATCATTAGTCATTAGAGAAATGCAAATCAAAACTACAATGAGATACCATCTCACCCCAACAAGGCTAGCATTAATCCAAAAAACACAAAATAATAAACGTTGGAGAGATTGTGGAGAGACTGGAACACTTATACACTGTTGGTGGGAATGTAGAATGGTACAACCACTTTGGAAATCGATTTGGCACTTCCTTAAAAAGCTAGAAATAGAAGTACCATATGATCCAGCAAACTCACTCCTTGGAATATATCCTAAAGAAATAAGAGCCAGCACATGAATAGATATATGCACACCCATGTTCATTGCAGCACTATTCACAATAGCAAAAAGATGGAAACAACCTAGGTACCCATCAACCAATGAATGGATAAACAAATTATGGTATACTCACACAATGGAATGCTACACAACAATAAAGGACTATGAGGAATCTGCGAAACACCTCATAACATGGATGAATCTGGAAGGCATTATGCTGAGTAAAATTAGTCAATAGCAAAAGGACAAATATCATATAAGACCACTATTATAAGAACCCAAGAAAAGGTTTAGACACAGAAGAAAACATTCTTTGATGGTTACGAGGGTGGGGAGGGAGGGAGAAGGGAATTCACTAACTAGATAGTAGACAAGAATTGTCTTAGGTGAAGGGAAGGACAACACACAATACAAGGGAAATCAGCATCACTGGACTAAACCAAAAGCTAAGAAGTTTCCTGAACACAATCAAACACTTCAAGGGACAGTGTAGCAGGGGCAGGGGTCTGGGGACCATGGTTTCAGGGAACATCTAGGTCAATTGGCATAACAAAATCTATTAGGAAAATGTTCTGCATCCTACTTTGGTGAGTGGTGTCTGGTGTCTTAAAAGCTAGCGAGTGGCCATCTAAGATGCATCAATTGGTCCCAACCCACCTGCAGCAAAGAAGAATGAAGAACACCAAAGACACAAGGAAAATATTAGCCCAAGAGACAAAAGGGACCACGTAAACCAGAGACTCCATCAGCCTGAGACCAGAAGAACTAGATGGTACCTGGCTACCACCAATGACTGCCCTAACAGGGAACATAACAGAGAGTCCCTGATGGGACGGGAGAAAAGTGGGGTGCAGAACTCAAATTCTAGTAAAAAGACCAGACTGAATGGTCTGACTGAGACTGGAGGAACCTCACAAGATATGGCCCCCGGACTCTCTGTTAACCCAGAACTAAAACCATTCCTGAAGCCAACTCTTCAGACAAAGAATAGACTGGACTATAAGACATAAAGTGATACTCGTGAAGAGCGTGCCACTTAGTTCAAGTAGATACGGGAGACTAAATGGACAGCTCCTGTCTGGAGGCGAGATGAGAAGGCAGAAACGGACAGCAGCTGGCTGAAGGGACACAGGCAATCTGGGGTGGAAAGGAGGAATGTGTGGTCACATTGTAGGGATGGTAACTTGGGTCACATTACAATGTGTGTATAAATGTATGAGAAACTAACTTGAGTTGTAAACTTTCACCTAAAACACGATAAAAAAGAAAGAAAAACAGTAAAAAAATTAAAAAAGTAAGAAAGAAAGAAAATTGACAGCATTATACAATAGGCAAATGATGGAAACAACCCAAGTGTCCATCAACAGATGAATGGATAAACAAAATGTGGTAAATATGTACTTTGTAGTATTATTTCGCCATTAAAAGGAATGAAGTTCTAATACATGCTACAGGAAGGATGAACTTTGAAAACATTATGTGAAGTGAAATAAACCAGATCCAAAAGGACAAATATTGTATGATCCGTTTAGATGAAATATCTAGAATAGACAAATGCATACAGGCAAAAAGTACTAGATTAGTGGTTACCATAGACTGGAAAAAGGACGGAATGGGGAGTTATTGCATAAGGGTGCAAAGTTTCAGTATGGGGTGATAGAAAAGTTTTGGAAACAAACAGTGATGGTGGTTGCACAAGATTGTAAGAGTGATTAATGCCACTGGATTGTACACTTGAAAACTGCTAAAATGGCAAATTTCACGTTGTCTTTATTTTACCACAATAAAAACAAAACAGATTGAGTAATCAACTGCAAAAAATTCTGCTGATAGATCAAGAAGAGCACTGAATAACTCATTAGATTTTGCAACGTAGCAGACACTGATAACCTTGAGAGGAGCCATCTGGTTGCTCTGGTAAGGATACCAGAGCAAGAGAGAATGGGGGAGAGAAACTAGACAGCCAGTAGAGATGACTCCTTCAAGGAGATATGCAGTAAAGGGAAGAGAGAAATGAGATAGTACTCGAGGGGAAAATGGGGTCATGAGGGTTTAGGATGGGAAAGTAAAAGTATGTTCATATGCCGACAGGAATGATCCAGTAGAGAGAGGGAATTGATGATATAGGAGGGGAGAATTACTGGAACAATATTCTCAGGAAGGAGAAAGGAGATGGGACTTAGAACACAAAGGGAAGGTTTGACTTTAGCTAAGAAACATATCCATAGTAACAGGAGACACAGCAGAATATTTGAGCACAATTACAAGTAGAATAGGTGAGTAGATGTAGTTGTCAGAGCTTGTACAAATTCATCTCTGACTGCTTTAGCTTTCTTAGTGAAATATGAAGCAGGGTTATCAACTGAGAATAACAACGGAAGAGGAGGTGCTGGAGGTTTGATGGAAGAGGTGATATAAAATAGTTATCTAGGAGAGTGGAAAAGTAGTCCAGAGGAATCTGATATGATTGCTGGGTAGCCTCAAGGGCCCCTTGAGGTTCGTGATCATGAATTTAGAGGGAGACCAATCACACAGCAGCACCAAATCTCATGAGCAGTATGAAAGCTCCTTAAGGGAAGTGTCTAAAGTAGAGTACTTTTTCTCTAGCCATGTTCACTGCAGAAATGCTAGCACTTAGTAGGCATAAATCTGGATTTAGTCCAGAATTATGACTTGGCCAAGATAGTAAAATAAACTGAAAAGGAGGCAAGGGAGCTGGGGGAATATGCAAGGGAGTGGTTTTAATGATTGATCCTGAAACTTAAACTGGGTAGGTGGGTAAGAAATAAGGACAAGAGTGGATGAGGGACATAAAAATGTAGATTGAAGATCTTGGTGTGGTCAAAGGGTTGTTTAGAGTTGGGAATGAACCTGAAAGATAAGAATGTGATTGTGGGAGAGTGGGACATTTGAAATTGAGACATTGGAGTTGCAGTTATTAGTAAAATACAGTCAAAGTTACAAAGAAGGGAGTGGTGACCAAGGAAGGTGAAATCACAAGAATTATGACAGTGTCAAAGAAGAAAATCTTGTACTATCGGGCATGAAAGAAAAGGAGTTTTATTGAGGAATAATACAGCTTGAACTGGGCAGTGCTGAGTAAAAATACAAAGCACTCCACTGTCTCTATCAAGTTAGAGGTTTTTATGCATAGAGAACAAAGGAAAGGTAGTGGGTTAATGACTGATTCAGCTTCAGCTTTGGAGTCTTTTGAAATGTTAAAGGTCAGCCATTTGGCTGGGGGGCGGGTAGTGAGTTTTACCCCCTAGGTGAGTGGCACCAGGCAGTTCAGTTATACACTCTCTTCCTAGGAACAAATCGTTTACATCCTGACCTTTTGCTTCCTGGGAATGCATGTTGATCCCGCCATTCATCTCCTGAGATTAGTGCCTCCATGTTTGAAAATTTCCATCTGCAACAGGAGTAGTGTTAGAGTGGCAGAAAGCCAGGAGCTGAAATTTGACTGCAACAAGGATTGGAAGTGGGTGATATAGTCTGATAATGTGAGATGCAAAACTATGTTTTGAGAGTGGGAGGAAGAGAGGTCTGGAAGCAGCTATCAGAATCAAGGAGGGCATCTATCCTTCCTGGGGTCCCAGTAGCACTAGGGGAGTAAGCGAAAACAGTCACCATTAGCCATACCCTGCCATCTGTCCATCCCACTCCCAAACACACTTTCTCCTCCTTCATTTTCTCTTACATCCTGGTTGTCACCAACTAATTCATCAAAAACTATCAAAAGTAAGTGAAGATATTCAACATGCTTCAATACATCAAAGGAATATTTAAAATCAAAGTACCATGATTGATTCAATCCCTATGTAGATCAAACTATCATATTTTCACTTTAAAAACAAAAACGGTGAACTTTCAGTTAATAGACGGGCTGGTAACCACTGCACCACCAGGGCTCCATTTTCAATAAACAGTTTTCCAATTCTTGACAGAATTTTAAGAATTTTCTGATTTAACAGGTATCGTTAAATTTATCACTCCCAACTATTTTATTTAACAATTATTGACCATCTACCTCATACAAGAATCTATGCTGTGGAGATTCCGATAGGCCCTGCCCTTATAAAACCTATGACTTTTTTGTGAAAATAAGTAGACATGTGAAAAAATAAACTACAAGGAAAATTAAAATAAGTGCTCTAGTCGTGGTGAAAACTGTATGCGAAGGAGCAATGAAGCTTCTCAACCACCCACCTTGACCTCCATCCACCCTTCTAGAATTACCAACATTTCTGAGGCATCACCCGCCCCAGACCCTGTCACTTCTCACTCTGCCCCTCTTGACTGTCCCACTTGGTCATCTTGCTGTCTCTTTCTGGAACCTTCACCCATCTCCGTAACTGTCCTACTTTGCCCTCATAACATGTGGTGTTCTCCCTCAGCCTCAGATGAGATGACTTCCCGCCGCTTCCGCAAGTTTCGCCTCCCCACCTCAGTCCCCTGAGGGTCCTGCCACCGCCCCCCTCAGGCTTCTTCCGGCTGTCTCTCCTTCCCTCACTACCGCCCATCCTCGCCGCTGGCCCCTCAGGCCCCTTGTAGGCTCGACGTTCCCGCTCCGCCGAGTTCCCAGGATCCCGTGCGGCGCGGCCTCGTCCCTGCAGTCACCTGACGGAGCCCGACGCTCCGCCCACGCAGCAGACTGTGCCACGAGAGCGCGGGATCCAGGCCGCTACTCCTATCGCTGCCGCAGCCCAGAGGCTCCGGTGCCGCGGGGAGCGGCTGACCTCGCCGCCACCGCGCCAACTGCAAAGCGGTGCGGCCGCACCCTCCGGTCCGCCGGTCCCACCTCATAAGGGCCTGTGACCTCATGGGGCCCGGCTGGGTTACAGCCAGGCCCTGGACACGAGCGAAGAACCTCCTTTCCACGCGCTTTATTCCCCGCATTTCCTGCCTCGATTTCGCCCTCCGCCTTACACGCTGCCTACTTTTCCTGCAGTTCTGTTCATTCTGTGGCTCTGGTGCGCTGCCCCGCCATAGTCTGACCTCACTTCAAGTGTGTCTTCCATCCTTTCTTTGAATACCTCCCGCCCTCCTTTTCTTCTAGAAGATTCTATCCTTCTTAGTTTCTGCTACTCAATAATGGACAGCAGTCCGAAAGCCATTTGTCCCACTGTTTTGCTTAAATTTGTGCTAGGATGTCCTTCTGGATACTAAGCTTCCCTTTGGAAGATACTTTTTCTTTGGAAATGAAGTTTTCCTTCGTGCATCCTGCAGATGAAATAATGTTGGTAAAAGAAAAAGCAAGCCCATTTTTCCTGGCTTTCCCCATTATTTCCACAGAACATTGTGTAAACCGAATTCGGTGAAATTAAACATTTTTAAGGCTTGTTAATGAACACTCTCAGCTGCTAACCGAAAGGTTGGAGGTTCAGGTAGCACCCAGAGGCACCTCAAAAGAAAGATCATTAACTTAATCGGCAAAGTCGGATTTTTTTTCTATGTAATGTAACATACTCACAGGTTCTGAAGATTAGGGCATGGACATTTTGGGAGGACCTTTATTCTACCACCGTCCTCCTCCCTTCAAGACGTGGCTCTCAATTCCCCTCTCCTTCACTGAATTTAATGAACTACTTCTAATGAATAGAATATGGCAGAGGGATAATATGGCACTTAAAAAACTCATAAAAGGCATGGCTTCCTTCTTGCTCTCTCTTGGATTACTCATTCTGGGAGAAGTCAGCTGATACGTTGTGAGGACACCCAAACAGCCCTGTGGAGACATTTAAGTGATGAGGAACTAAAACTTATTGCAAATAGCCAGTGCAGAACGAATGTCTCCTGCCAGCAGCCATGTGAGTAAACTATCTTGCAAGAGGATCCTCCAGCCCCTTTGAGCCTTCAGTTGGCTGCAACCCCAGCCAACAGCTTGTCTGCAACCTCATGAGAGACTCTGAGCCAAGCCCTTCCTGAATGCCTGACCACAGGCCCTGCAAGATGGTTGTTGTTTTCAGCTGCTAAATTGTGGGGTAATTTGTTGTGTAGCAGCAGATAACTAATACAATTCCAAAGGTCATATCTTGATGCACAATTGCTGCTTAAGTTCCAGCTACTACCTCTATACAGCAGCCTGCTGGAAGAAAAGGGAGGAAAAAAAAGGCATTCTCCCTCCCTTAATTGACACTTGCTGGAGTTGCATGCACCTCATTCATTTATATCTCATTGACTATGAGATGGACATACCACACCCAGCTGCAAGAGAGGCTAGGAAACATCGTATTTATTCTGGGTTGCCATGTGCCCAACTATAAATTTGTGGCTGTGAGTGAACCCAAGAGGCCTGTGACCACTTAACTTGGAAGATGGATCAAAAGTAAATTTTGAGTTTGTGTGGATAGGTATTTGGTATTCTGAATCTATCAGCCAAAATGTGTTCTTAACATTAGAGTAACTGAGCTGTCTTACTATAAACTTCTTTCTAGGCCTATGTGAGAAGGGGAAGGAGCCCTGGTGGCACAGTGGTTGGCTGCTAATCAAAAGGTTGGTGGTTGGAACCCACCAGCCGCTCCACACGAGGAAGATGTGGCAGTCTGCTTCCGTAAAGATTCACAACCTTGAAAACCCTATGGGACAGTTCTACTGTGTCCTATAAATTCACTTTGAGTAGGAATCAACTCGACAGCAGTGGATTTGGGTTTGGTTTTGGTGAGAAGGGGAGAACAGATGCTGGGGCACAATTTGCAAACTCTGTCACAATGGGTGATAATAAGGGTCAGGAAAAGCAAAGTCCATTATAAACCCATCAACATTTTTTCCGTTTTCTTAACAAAGTACTTCATTGGCCACCAAAGAAATACTTACACTCATCCTGCCAACCCCCCCAAAGAATCATGTCAATTGTGTATGAGACACTGGAAAACCCAACTAATACATTAGGTAAAACACAATCAATTGGAAAACTTTTTCCTTATAACGTTCTTTTCAGGGACTCTGCTAAAGAATAATCAACAATGGAGGCTTTGCTTAAAGGCTCTGAAATGTCCTAAATATTCTTCCTAGATACTAATATTTTGTGCACATGCTTTGGTGTATCGTCAGCAAATACACAGCTTTTGAAAAATGTTTTCTCTGTGCAAGGGGCTGGAGGGACATCACTATGACATTAGCAGCTAAAAAGAAGGCAAGTATATTCCCGATCTCTTAGTTTTCCCTTCACATGCAAACAGTCATTGGGTAGACACACTGGGTGGATTTTTTAAAATTTGATATGGTTAACCCTGATCGCAAGCATGTAAGACTGCCTTCTTGTGTGCTTTAACCAAACTAAAACAAATTAAGAAAATATATTTCCAAAAATATATTGTATCACAAAACCAAATAGCAATTATTTTTTCAATATTTCTTAAATAGCTTACTTGCACAGCATACATTATTCCTCCTTCATATCAGTGTGAATAATTAAGTACTGTAATTCCCAGGCCGTCTGCTTGTAATTGGGCCCAGTGATCATTAAATGGCTCTGTGACTATGAAACTCAGACTGCAGATGCCAAGAGTTAAAGGATTATAAATGTTGTTTGACGTATGGCTTTTCATTTCATTATCACATAAAGTCCTCCATTTCAACCAGACATTTAGTCATCGGTTACTACTATATAAATAAAACACAGTAAATCTCACGAAAGTTCACCATAAAGGTTCAGTCTGTGTCCACATAATTGTTTCATGATGACGTGCGCTGTACTGTGCTGGGAAAATGTACATTATGTAAGGAATTTAAGACACAGAGGCAAAGATTATGTTATGGGTGTTGTGTAAAGTACTTCAATCCCACACTGTCGGTGCTCAATAAATTTTAAACAGCAAAAAGTGAAGTTACAAATAATAAAGTCTTACTCTGGCATCCTATGGGATGATAATGTTAAGATTTCAATCCCATCTCCTGTGAATAAATTCTGTGCAGCTTGGTGCACATTAAAAAAAAAAATAGGTGCCTGCCAAGAATCCTGTTAGCTGTTTTTTCTTCCCCTCGTAATTCTAATCTATAACTTCTCTTAGGTTTTCATGGAAACTTGTGGCTGTGAGTGAACCCAAGAAGCCTGTGATCACTTAACTTGGAAGATGGATCAAAAGTAAATTTTGATTTTGTGTGGTGGATATTTGGTTTCCTGAATCTATCAGCCAAGATGTGTTCTTAACATTAGAGTAACTGAGCTGACTTACTATAAACTTCTTTCTAGGCCAGAAGGATACATGCTTTATTCCTGACATCAGTTGTTTTCAGACTTGAGCGGGCATCAGAATCATTAGGAGGGCTTACTGAAATAGATTGTTGAACTCCACCCTCAGATTTTCTGATTCAGTAGGTTTGGGGTGGGGCCTAAGAATTTTCATTTCTAACAAGTTCTCAGGTGATACTGATGCTGCTGGTCCTGGGACCACGTTTTGAGACTGACTGCCTTAAACAAAAGTTGGTCATTTGAATGATCCTGTAAATAATTTCTTTTACCATTGTCTGCTTCCTGCAAACAAAACCTAGGCTGAATTAACATTCTGTTCTATGGAAGTGGCACAAATTACTAAATAAACCTCAATTTAAAAAAAAATAACATCTTAAACTCTTAGAATGGTAATAATCTACTCATTTTTAGGATGTTATTATTAAAATCTAAAGAACAACTCTGGATTCTGACTAGCTTCAGTTCCTGTAACAGTCACCACTCTGTAACATTTTGAAACGATTGTTCTAAAATAATCATTCTGCAAGGGAATGACACTTAGACTCTTTTCACCCAAAGGAAACAGAAATAACAACACAGGAAGCACTGAACAGCCTTTGGCCAATTTTTTTTTAAGCACTTTTAATACACTATTGTACAACTCAGACAGAGGAGATGGTTATAAAATTAGGAAGACACTTAAGTAATTTCAACCAGGAATACTTAACAAATAGAAGTATCTTAAAATCATGGGTGTTCTAGGAATAGCTGAGAGGTAAAGAACTGACTCCTTATGTGGCAAGTTGTTGCCTAGAAGTCAGGAATGTTTAAAGTTTTCCACTATTGTCCATAGACCCTGAGACTGGACATAAATAAGCTCCAAAAGAGCTGGGCAAAAATAGCCCATTTGGGCTGTGTTGTCTGATGCCAAAATACTACTTATATGTTCCTCCTACATAACATCAGAACTGACTGTGTGCTATCTTATGAGCGCACCAACAGGTTGACAAACAGTGCTGGTCTTCAAGGCCTGTGAGCCTCATTCCAGAAGCTCAGACAGGATTCCTAGTGATGCTTCCATCCTCTGGATATACTTTCTTCCCCCTTTGATGTAGTTTCTTCATATAAATCATCTTGTCTAAAGAAAATGTGCCACTACTACTCTAATGAACGCTACATCTCAGAAGCTAAAGATTATAACTAGGTTCTAAAACTTCTTGAATTTGCAGTCATCTCCACCCCTCCCTCATTTATCCCTCTATCACATTCCCATCCCCTATAGTAAGGAGTAATCCATGGGTGACACAGCAGTTCAGTCATTTGCCCTGTTCGTACTTCTAAGGCTTATTCTCAGTATTATCACATGGATACAGAATACAAGTTCCAGCTACTTCTCATGGATTCCTCTTCCCTAATATGTGGATACAAATATGTGCAAACTGAATTAAGAAATAAGAGCTAAGTGGAGCTTAAGTGCTACGTCAGGAGATTAACTGGTAACAGAAGATGGAGGAGGGGTTCTAAAAGATGAAAGAATAAGGCTTTTTCATAGAGAAAGGTGATATAGAATGACATCTGCTCTTGCCAAAGCCAATCTCTGAGACCTCCCAACTGGAAAAAAAAAAACAGTATCAACATCCTACAGAATCTTGAGACTGTATGTTTGATGTCACGGTTAAGTTCTAGAATCTTAGAATACTGTTATTGTTGATGGGTGCCTTTGAATCTGTTCCAACTCATAGCAACCCTATAGGACAGAATAGAACTTCCCCATGGGGTTTTCTAGGCTATCTTATAGAGGAGAAGAATGCCAGGTCTTTCTCCTTCAGAGCTGCTGGCTGAGTTTGAACTGCCAACCGTGTGGTTAGCAGCTGAGCGCTTAACCATTGCTCCACCAGGGCTCCTTCTGAATCTCACAATCCTGATACTGAAAGAAACCTTTCAAGGTCAGCTAGTCCAAGCTGATTTTTCAAACTAGAAAACCGAGCGCAGGTTTTCTTAATGTTAAATTAATTAAATGAATATTAAAGACTCCTTAACTGCAATACTGAGATCAGGACTCAGATCTTCTGATTCTCAGATCACTGTTTATAGGTCTTTTACTTTTTCCTGGGGGTGAGGGGCACCTATCGCTAGGAGTAAAAAGAACAACCTATTTCCCTCCTCCTCAGGAAAGGTCCAGCACATCCATATGTCCATCCCCACAGGCTTTCAGAAACAGCCCTTACAGACCCACTGGCTGGGCAGCAGCTCGCTCGGAATGATGCCAGGTAGGAGTGTCTGTATCCGGCCCAAGTCTGTAGTTTTTTATGGTTCCCTTCCTTGTTATCAAATAAAATTACAACTATAATTGTATTTATAAACAAGTGTACTTATACACATGTCCTTTTATATTAAACAAGGCTCATTGTGGTTTCAGGTGCCCCAAGAGAAAAATAAAATAAAATGGCACTTGTGGCCTCTCAAATTAAAGACTGAGTTAAAATGACATTGCCCAGCCCTAGAATACGCCACACATGCTGACACAACTGGCCCATCATTCCACCCTGGCACTTTTGTCTGGCAGGCTCAGAGACCCACAAGAATGGTTCCTTCACAAGACACCCAAGAGGTAGATAAATGCAATCAGCCCCATGGATAGATGTAGTACACAGAGGCACAGGGGTGGGTGTGTGGTGGTGCCCTGGACAAACGGAAGAAGGCCTGAAGGGTCAGGGCCAGACATCTGGCACTAACCATAGCACTTCCCTCGGTCAAGAGAGAAATCCTCAGTACGTAGCAAATGTCTACAGCAGCGAGAGTGTGGAAGTAGGAAGTAAGGCGATGGTGCTGGTCTAAGAGTGACACATTTCTAAATGAACCTCCAGGAGCCCTCAATGAGGCAAACCTGAAGGGTTGTGATTGTGAACTGGGGGATGCTGGTTATGCATGACCTCTTGGTGACCCTGCCATTCTCACTCCCAATAAGTCACAGAATTAGGTAGCAAGGACTCCCCTTATAGGCTGAATGGAGGTGATGGCAAAAGGCACAGGCAGCTCTCATGGTTCAGCTCTCTACTGATTCCTTCGACTTGAGGGAAGGGAAGGAGATAGGGGTAGACGACACAACCGGGTGCAAAGCCCAGCAGTTCCCACCATAGCTGCTGAGGGGCAGTCCCAAGAACCATAAACTCATCATCAGGGTAGAGCTGAGGCTTGGCATTCCTTCCTCTGGAATAAGGGGCCTCAGCCTAGCCCTTCTCTTCAGGGAGAATGGCCCAATAAGGAAAGCTGGTTTCTCACTGAGGTAATGAAGAATACCTGCTCAGCCATACAGGTCACCCTCAAGCTAAGCAGGAAGAATCCCTGTAGGAGGCATTCTGAGGACAAAGGCTGAGGAGTTCCCCTTATCCGGGATACATCACAAGTTTTAAATTACACATGCTCCCACACGCAACACAGTCATACACACATATACACAGAGATCCACACCTCCACATACAGACATTCTCCCAATCCACCCCACTTTAAGCCCCAAATCCCACCCCGTAGATACTCTCCACTGTAAACACGATGGGAGAGACTCCCACAATCCTGGGATAGTCTGATAATGATCTGAGGACGACTGCTTGTTATGAAGTGCCCTGGTAGGTGATATTGGTGAAGGTGGATGTGGCCTCTTTATACAGTGGGTTGTTGGCCTGAGGAGAGAACAGAAAAGCTTTACAGTGAATTCCTTGATCCTTTCCTCTCCTGAAAGATTAAATTTCATTTGAAAAGTTTGCCTAAGACACCCTTCTCTGAGATATACCATCAATGAAACAGCTTAATGCTCATTTTACCCATACATTAGCTCTCAGAATGGGAATGAATAAGAAGAGAAGGAAAGGTGAGATAGAATGCCATTCTGCCACTATTTCAAAGGGGTTAAACTTAGCCTTGGTGGGGAGGGGGCAGTGGTGGTTCAGTGGTAGAATTCTTACCTTCTTGGGACCCTTAGGAAAAAACTTTCAGCCTAACCTTGGACCTTCAGAGAGTCAAACAGCCATTTGGAAGGTCCAGAAACAAGTTAAAATGTAGAAGATGAATTAAGGAAAATCGAGTAAAATTAGGTATAGAGAGGTTCTCAGTAAATGTCTGTCTGATTGAATTAAACCAGGGTAAATTGGAAAGAAAGCATAAGAGTGCAGTCCAATTTGGGAGATATCGTCTCATCATTTGAGGGAAAAAAAAAAAAAGAATGGGGTGAAATGCCATCCTGCCACTATTTCTAAGGGGCTGACCCACAAAGGAATTCCTATATTAACCTAATTCCCTCCCACAATTGGGCAAGTTATTAATTCCTTTCTCTGTGCTCAGTTTATTTGTAAAATGAGAAAAATAATAGGGGCCATCACTAGGTTGTTATAAATCAAAAAAAAACCCATTGCTATCAAGTCGATTCTGACTCACAGCGACCCTATAGGACAGAGTAGAACTCCCTATAAGGTTTGCAAGGAGCGCCTGGTGGATTTGAACTGCTGGCCTTTTGGTGAGCAGCCGAACTCTTAACCACTATACCACCAGGGTTTCCATGGCTGTTACAAGGATGAAATAAGTTTATACATGAAAAGTATCTAAAATAGTTCCTGACACATGGTAAATACTTAATAAACATTAGCTATTATATTATTTTCAATTTGTGGTTTAATGCTTTAGACTTTGTTAGTGTATAATATGCTATATATTCTCAATGTAAAATTCTCAATTTTGTCCTGTCTCCCTCAATTGAGAATACATTTCTTTTTTAATTTCCTCATAGTATTCATAGCAGAGCCGGGCACTAGGTGTCCTCAGCCGATACTCACTGACGTGACTCATGGTCATTGTATGGTAGAAACAGAATTAGGGGTTTCCAGGAAGCTTAAGGACAAGGGGACAGTCAGGCCATCTCCCAGTTTGCAGAACTGGAAACTATTATGTTGGCTGAACCTGCCACCCTGAGCATCTACTGTTTCTAGTTCAGGCTATGAAATCAAAACTCCCAGCCCAGCCTCTTACCGTGTCCCATTTTGCTCTGGCTCGCTCTTCCTCAAATTTAGCAAACTCCTTCCGGTCATGGATGGTGATGAGGAGTTTCCAGATGAGCAGAGCAGCAAGGCCGATGAGCAGAATGGCTCCCATCACCGAGAGCAGGACCACCAGGATGTCGGGGCCCTTGGGACAGTCTATCAGGAAAGAGCACAGAGCAGGATGGTTGTGAGTGATACAGGAACCACTTGAACAGACTATGAACAACGGTCTTCTTGACAAAATAATAAAGTACTGGAAAGGTCTCTGAAGGAAACAGGAGTCTTTCAAAAAAAAAAAAGGCGATCATTAGGACGGCAATCATTTGTCCTGAGTGGTTTAAATCACAGGCTGTTAGTTGGTCACCCCCGGGCTGAGCCCAGCCTGCTCAGTGTTGGTTCAAACATTAAAACATTTTAAATTTTATTGGCAACATTGAATAATGAGATTTTCTCCCCAAATTTCAGGGTTTTCTTCATCATCTCTTTAAAAAAATAAAAAATAAAAAGATGTATAAATACTGAATCAACATTCCTACTTGGCAGCAACTGGCCAGAGCTGAGGAGCAGCTGCCCCTTTTAGATGGGACATATGTTCTCTAGTTTTCCACAGTCCTCACCACTCTGTATTTTTTTCCCCCAAACCAAGGCCAAGTGCGACTTGTCATTGTATCTGTGCTACCATGCACTTTGGAGCCAGGCTGCCTGGGTTTGAATGCTAGATTCTCACTCACTTTTCTATGTGACCTTGGGTAAATTATTTAACCTTTCTGGATGTATGTTTCCTGTTTCTCCATCATTAAAGTGGAGAAAATACTAGCACTGACCTCAGAAACTTGTTATAAGGAATAATCAGGTTAATGTATTTTAAAAACCCAGAACAGTGCCTGGCACAGAGTACCATTACTACTGTTGGTATATTATACCCAGCTGTTTTCACTAATTTATTTGCCTACCTAACCCTGTAGGCATTTGTATTTGTTACCTTGGTTCAGATATTTACATCCCTG
The DNA here is from genome assembly GCF_000243295.1 of Trichechus manatus latirostris. Taxonomy (NCBI): domain Eukaryota; kingdom Metazoa; phylum Chordata; class Mammalia; order Sirenia; family Trichechidae; genus Trichechus; species Trichechus manatus. The sequence goes on from NW_004443964.1 coordinate 19,398,466, forward strand.
AGCCCTGGGAACCCAATGAACTTTTTAACATCTTTAGAGACCAAGAGGCTAAGACAATATTTTGGATTATTTCCCAAAATATTTAGTCATCTACAATCCTAACCCTATTGAGAGCCATCTTCCTGTTCAACCCCAGTCAATAACCAAGACAGACAGATGTGCCTCACCCCTCTAAGGGACAAGCCTGTGTATGCTCATCATTTAGAGCTCAGCTTCTCATAAGCCATGGGTGTCTGATGGGTGACCTCACTCAGGTAACTCCTCAGGTATTACATAACTAGGTATTTGTATTTGTGGGTATGAATAAGTCTGGAGAGGGGGTCACACCCACTTACCACATTGTCTCCTGCCTTTTTCCCTAAACATACACCTTGTATACCACACACTATGCAAAAGCCATCACCACCACAAACTGCAGCTGGCTATTTCCCAACCCACCAAATTACAACCTCTGTCTATAATTAAAGAAGTGTCTGGAGAAAGGCTATGAGGTTCCAGAGTCCGAGTTCTCAGGAGTGAAGGGACTGAATTCTGGGTAAAGCAATTATGAATTCTCTGGCAGATTGGTGTAGGAACGACCCTCAAACCTCAAAGCAAAATCCCTTCAATACTGCATGTTAGTTGAACAGGACAGGTAGAATGCCAGGAAGTCTTCAGGGAACAACAACAACAAAAAAAAAATCTGTTAACCATCTTTCCTGAAAGGAGTGGACACAGGCTTCCTGGAAGCAGAAGACAAAATCAGGTGGTCTCTGGAGGGCCCTCCCAGCCACAGTGGTGAAGACCCACGGGATGGTGACCCACATTCAATGAAGTCTGGGTACGGCTGGAAGATTTAGCAAACAAAAGTACAGGACACCCAGTTAAATTTCAATTTTGGAAAAACAACAAATAACTTTTTAGCCTTATGTTGCATGGAGCATACTGTATTTTATCTGGTAACCTTATCTGGGAGTAACGAGGGCCCATCTCAGGACAGCCCATTCCACATGGGCTAAAGCTCTGCTTGGCCAATGCCAGCTCCTTTGGCAATACTCTTTATACTGCCCTGCAGTGGCTTAGCCCTTCAAAGAGAGCATTTGCAAGGACATGAGCTGGGAAATGGATGGGGAATAATTCTTTCCCATACTCTGGGACTTCTGGAAATGGTTGAGGGGGAGGAGGAGGAGAGCAGAGCCTGGAAGTACAAGGCAGCAAGATATAAAATATGGGACTCTGGATCTCTGGTCCCTCTCCTGATGTTGAGGGAGGGGTCTACTGAGGATGAGCCAGAAAAGTTGCCCCCCCAGGGGTTATTGTACCAACCCAAGTTGTCATCACCTTTGTTCCTCACACCCTCAGGTAGTGGATTCAGTCTAAGAATATGAAGGCAAACAATTTTGGTAAGTGATCCAGTAGGATCACCAGCAAAAATCATTACAGTAAAGAGATGAAATAATGTTAAACCCAAAAGCAAAGACATACTGCCTGTCATGGACTGAATTATGTCCCCCCAAAAATGTGTAAATCATTTTGGCTGGGCCATGATTCCCAGTATTGTGTGGTTGTCCTCCATTTTGTGATTGTAATTTTATGTTAAAGAAGATTAGGGTGGAATCATATAACACCTTTCCTAAGGTCACATCCCTGATCCAATGTAAGGGAGTTTCCCTAGGGTGTGGCCTGCACCACCTTTTATCTTACAAAAGATAAAAGGAAAAGGAAGCAAGAAGAGAATTAAGGACCTCATACCACCAAGAAATTAGTGCTGGGAGCAGAGCGCATCCTTTGGACCCAGGGTTCCTGCGCAGAGAAGCTCCTAGTCCAGGGAAAGATTGATGACAAGGACCTTCCTCCAGAGCTGACAAAGAGAGAAAGCCTTCCCCTGGAGCTGACACCCTGAATTTGGACTTCTAGCCCACCGGACTGTGAGAAAATAAATAGATGACTAAGACACTACCCTTCTGAAATCAGAAGGGACAATGGTATAGATAGCGTAGGTGTGGAAAAATCTGTGAAATATATGTACAGGTAGGAAAGTGTTGGGAAGTTATGATCAAACTAATCCACATCCACTCCCCGACAGATATATACCCAGACTCATCCTTTGCCCCTTCCCCATGTCAACTTTCCCTTGAGTCACTGAATAAAATTAAGGCAATTCTCTTTCTTTACCTTCCTTCTCCTTTATAAATGGTAAGACCTCTTTGAAGGGTAGATAAGCAATATCCCAGACAGGGACACAACACTCTCCTCTCCCAAAGGAGACAGCCAATACCCTAGGTGACATGGCTATAGCAGCCCTTCCAAAAGGAAGTGTGAGATGAGTGGGCCCCTCCAGACTTTTCTTCCTCCCTCTTCTACCTTCATTCATCCCCTTCCTTCCTCAAGCAGCCAAAATTCTCCTAACAGATTCCAAGATGAGTTAAGCCCACCTGCCCTCAAAGAATAATCAGTCCTATTAAATCATTCAAAAACTATTTATTAAATGTCTTCTCTGTAGATGACTGAGCTAAGCATGGAGATATAACAATAAGACAGCACAGAGACCTCATATTACCAAGAGAGATGAGCAGAGCATGTCCTTTGGATCTGGTGTCCGTGCGCTGAGAAACTCCTAAACCAGGGGAAGATTGATGACAACGACCTTCCCCCAGAATTGACAAAGAGAAAAAGCATTCCTCAGGAGCTAGTGCCCTGAATTTGGACTTCTAGACTCCTAGACTGTGAGAGAATAAATGTCTGTTCATTAAAGCCATCCACTTGTAGTATGTCTGTTATAGCAGCACTAGATAACTAAGATAATATCTTAATCTGTTGTCTAGGGGAAAGAAAGGAAATGAAGGTAGTAAGGGGAAGGAAGCAAATCTGTGCCGGATGGTGACAGACTTGTGGTTGGTCTGAGGTACAACGGGTCTCCCTGCTTCCAGAAGGCGTTAAAAGCAAGTGCTATCTTTTCAGTGTTCCGAGTAGCCTTGGGTAAGTGCCACAAACCCATCACCATGTCTTGTGATGAACCTGGCAAAATGGTCAATGCCTCAAACCATCAGGCCTTTATCTAAAGCAGCAGGCATGTCGCTCTTGACAACCATCTCACTTTTAATAGAGCAGATACCTTATGTAGAAAAGCTGTAGAATTTAAATTCCTTACTTCTTGACATAATCCCCTCGAAAATGCCAAGGTACGTTTTGTCCCTTGATGAGATCCATACCTTCTTCCTTTCCTTACCTACCTTCTCTCTTTTCATCTTGTTTTTCTGTCTCCTCAATTAGCAAGTCACTTTCTTGCTAATACTTACCTTTACATATGACCGCTTATCCACACAACAGCCCCTAACTTATCACTTGTAAGGCCAGGCTTAACCTGGCGGTATAAATAGGTAATGGGAGGAAATTACTGCTGAGCATTGTTCCCCCTCTTCCTGAGCCCTCAGGGTTCACTCACCTGGTTCTTCCACCACATAGAGGATGGACTTTCCACTGGAGTCTTCATAATACTGGAATCTGACCACGCAGTCATCCTCATTCTTGTAGGTACAATTCACTGCATCCTTGCCAGTGTCCTCTGGGGGGAGGGAGCGTGGAAAAATAACAAATGAGTCAATTCCTGGGACATGGGCTCACCCTCCACCAAAACCCCAGTCGTGAGACTTATGGGAAAGTATGTGGCAGGAAACCTTATGCCTGACATTAGGCAAGAAGTCTAGATTTCAAATGGCTACCGTGCCTGGCAATTGCCCCAGATGATCCTCACTGATGGGTTTTGCCCCTCACAGATCCATTTTGTTTCCTCTTCCTTCCTCTGGAATGGGTTCAAAACCTGTTTCTACCACCTACCAGCTGTGTGATCTTGGGTAAAGTTACTTGACCTCACTGAGTCTCTCTTTCTTTATTTATAAAAGGAAAATAATACCTCCACCTCACAGAGTTATGCAGAGAATTAAATTAAACAGGACCTAACACACTGTGGGTGTTGCCTTCCCTCTCTTACATTTCTCATCTTGCTCAATGATTCTCAGTAGTTTCCATTTCTGCTTCTGATCCAGTGTACCTGCAGAGTTGTCTTCTGACTCCCATCATCTTTTCTAGGCTTCATCTCTTCTGATTCTAAAACCTGTAATGCTGCTGGTAAAACTATGGGTTACCCTCCACCAGCTGCACTATGCCCTGCACTGATGAATCCAGATGGGTAAAACTGACACACAATGAGATTAAGCGTGTACCAAGGTCACACAACAAATAAGAGATGGAGCAGGACTAGAACATCAGTCTCAAAGTACATTCTACAGGCCTGAACTTAATAAGCCAATTGACTGTTGCTTACGATACTTAGTAACCCAGTGGTATTATAGCACAGTGGAAAGAGTAAGAATTTAAGGATCTAGTTCTAATCTGGGAGCCCCAGTGGCACAGTGGTTAAGACCTTGGCTGCTAACCAAAAGACTGGCAGTTCTAATCCACCAGCTTAGTCCTTGAAAACCATATGGGGCAATTCTACTCTTTCCTATAGGGTCACTGAGTCGGAATAAACTTGATGGCAAGGGGTTTGGTTTCGTTTTTTAGTTCTGATCTAACTTACCACTTCCTCGCTTGGGCAAGTTACTTAAATTTCCTGAGTCTCAATTTCCTCATCTGCAAAATGAAGATAACAACGGTACTATAGTTCTACTTCATGTTAGGAGATAAATAAGATAATGTGTATCTTTGATACACATTTATCTAATTAAGTATCTTTATAAAAGATACTTAAACAAGTTATAAAATTCCACATAGATAAGCAATTATTATTATGATTATTATGGAGGGGGAGGCAGGAGAAACGTTTATCAACTCACCTATAGTACCCACCTGGTCTAGATCATAAAAATACCTCGGCATCTTAGAAGCCTCTCCCCTCTGAGGCCCAGTCTTTTCTAGAGAACAAAATGCCCCTTCAAACTCCATGTTCAAGTGGCCACCCTCACTCCAGTCCCATTTCTGATATTAGCCAAAGGATCCAGATATCTGACTCTTTTTCATAAAACTCCCACCCGAAAGCTGACTGACTGACTGTGTCAGTTTCCTGCCTTCATAGGAGATTGCTATCTTTGGAGAGATTGCCATCCCCCTGGCACCACCCAATATCCAGCTAACCCAGATAACGATACCAGATGTGCTTACAGCAGCAAAGCCCATCTCCTTTGAAGTCAAGATGAAACCAAACCCACTGCTGTTGAGTCAATTCCAACTCATAGCGACCCCATAGGATTTCCAACGCTGTAAATCTTGATGGAAGTAGACTGCCACATCTTCCTCCTGCAGAGCCACTGGTGGTTTCAAACTGCAGACCTTTCTTTCAGTTAGCACTCAATCCCTTTAACCACTGTGCCACAAGGGCTCCTTCAAGATGAAGTACAGACCAAAACAGTTCAGCCAAGAGTTTTACTCCCCACTGTTTGTATTTCTGCCTTGCTCCAGGAGGGCCTCCAGGCAAGACAGAAAAAGAAGGGCTTTATGATACAGATTTTGGTGACAAATCCCTAAGAGTGGAGGTTTCCTGCCAAACCAGCAAAGCATTGCTTAACCTCAAAGGCATGCTTATTAAATGTTATTGGCTGGGTAAATTCAGGTGATGACCATCATGGGCGACCACCCCCCAGCTCTATGCCCCAGTTTCTTCATCTGTAAAATGAAGGTACATTATATTCCGTTCCTTGGGGAAGTAGGACTAGGTTGCCTGATTTATATATACTTTAGAAGTTATTTGCAGGGTCGTGCTGAATCTGTGGGCTCTGGGAGCAAAAAGGGGAAGGACTGCTGAACGATTACTAGGGGTACAAGACGGCTTTCAGGGAAGTCAGCTTTTATTAAGTGCCTACTGTGCATCAGGCCTGCACAAAATTCCTGCGAAGTAGGATTTAGTATTCCATTTTATAGGAGAGTTGGAAAGGTTCTGTAATTGAATCAGAAAATTCTGGAACTTGGCAGCGTAGGCCTGTAAGTCACGGTACACTTACTTAGCTCCTTCACAAGCTCAATCTCATCACGGCAGTAACGGTTGCAGGTGTTTTCCTCGTGCAGCTCTCCCCGGTCAAACTTCTTACACTCCACACACCCCCTAAAGGAAACAGCAAACAGGGATTAAGGCAGGAGAGGTGCAAACCTAAGTGTGTTCCAATCCAGCTCTGGCCTCCATAAGCCATTAGGCAAGCTGCTCCACCTCAGTTTAAAAAAAAAAAAAAAAATCTGTAAGACAATTCAAGAGTGTCCAAAGGCCCCAGCTCCTTCATTAAACTTCCTAATGTCCCATCCAGGGCTGTGACAGAAGACTGAACATTATGCTAGTTCTATGAGCTTAACATCACAACTGGGTACATAACTTCGGGCCCCAATACAAAATGAAAATGTGGGGTTCCTTGTTCAAAAGTTACTAAGAATTTCAAGGCAGCGATAGCAGAGCATTAAGCCTGGTATGGGGACCCTGTAAGCACAGGGTCCTGTGTGACTGCATAGGTCACATGCCTGTGAAGCCAGCCCTGCTTAAAATGGTAAGAGGAATGGCAGTGCTATGGACTTGTGCTGACAGGGGCTTCCTCTGACCCCTAATGGGACTGTACTGGTGAAATTTCCTTGTTTCACACAGTGTCCAGTCCCACACCTTTCATAGAATCAGGCTATCAGCACCGGAATGTCCTGTGGAAGTTATCTGGTTTAGCCTTTCTCCCAACTCAGAGGATTCAGGATGCCACCCTAGTAGAGGAGTTTCTCCAACTCGAGTCCCTGGTTGGCCCCACCTCCAACTTCTCCAAACCTTTCATATGGAAAGTGGGGAACTAGCCATGTGGCTGGGGCAGACCCCTCTCCCTAACGATTTGGTAAGAGACAAAAAACCTGGGGAGTTGGGGATGAACCCTGACCCACCTCCCAGCATTCCAACTCTCTCCAAGCTGCCCACTCACTTCTTAAAGGTGCAGGCATCAGGGCAGGTGGGACACTTCTCACAGGTGTCCCCGTAGGAGCCGGGCTGGGTGCAGACGCAGCTGCCACATTCGCACTTGCCCCGGCCACTGCACAGCAGCCCGTTGCTGGACATGCAGGTGTCAGTGTGTGTGGTACAGTTGCAGTAGTAGCCGGTCCAGTCAGAGTCACAGAGGCAGTCCCCACAGCTACACTGGCCATGACCTGAAAGCACACAGCCCAATGGGGTGGGCCAGCTGGTGAGGCCCCCAACCCCAGGGCAGTGGGCTGCAAACAGCCACCTCATTCTCCCACCAGATAATAAGTCTCCTGGTTGGCTCACTCTCGGGGGAGGCCTACCCATTGGGAACAAACAGTTCTCTAGGTGCCCCCAAGGTATGGCAGGACTTGGTCTGAGTTATAGTGAAGCAAAGGAGTCTCAAGAGCTAAGCCTTTGTGTATATCAGAGTAGAACTGTGCTCCACAGAGTTTTCAATGACTGATTTTTCAGAAGTAGATCACCCAGCCTTACTTTCAAAGCACCTCTGGGTGAACGCCAACCTTTTGGTTAGCAGCCAAGCACATTAACTGTTTGCACCATCCAGGGACTCCTGGGGTGGGGGGTTAGACTGCTTAAATGCAGGCATTAACTCGCAATACCACACGCCTCTATTAGTTATTTAACTAGCCTGCGTCACCATGAGTCAGAATTGACTCGGCAGTAACAGGTTTGGGTTTTTTCGGATTTAAGAATTGGCTCCTAAACCCCTGCAGAAAGGTGACTCATTCTCCAGTGCTCTGAATCAGGAAGGGGTGGATGAATAATAAAAATCTGATTGTTAATCAGAGGAAAGACAGGGAGTAAGGGAGGAAGTAACCTGAACTGGTTTGGAAACCACACCACTGTGTGAGCAAAAGGACCCTGGGGAGGTGCAGGACAGGATACATGGTCAGGCTCAAACAGCAACCAACCAGCACCTGCTGCTCCCCCAGGCTCCCAGTGGGTCCAACTAGTGTCTCTTGGCCACTGTGAGTCCCTCTGTCAGTGACCCCAGCACCATCCTCTAGTAACCACAACAGCATTCAAGGCTCAGACACATTTTCACTGCCTTGGAAAGAAATGTCTGTCCCCCGGAAGGATGGGGAACACTACTGGCTGCCAGGATATCTGGAAAGCAGGGATGTTGGGCTAGCAGGGGATGGGGAAAGAAAAAAGGTCTGTGTCTTAGGTTGGGTTCCCCAGAAGTACAGTTTGAGGCAAGGATTCTTATTCAAGTGATTTACTGGGGAAGTGGAAGGGAGAGAGGAAACAAGCAGGATAGTGCAGGAGTTAAAAGCGGCAGAAATGTGGCCTCAGCCAGAGACTCACTACAGCTGATCCCACAGTGGGCTCTGCAGCATGAAGAGCACCACAGAGCTAGTCCCACCTTGAGCATTTAGTAGCATTTTATCCATCAGTCAGAATTCCCTGGGTGGCACAAACAGTTAAGTGCTAGACTACTAACCAAAAGGTTGAAGGTTCAAACACACCAAGAGGCAACTTGGAAGACAGGCCCAGAGAACTGCTTCTGAAAGGTGACGGCCTGGGAATGGTTCTACTCTGTACACATGGAATTGCCATGAGTCAGAATTAACTCAACAGTAACTAACAACACCACCAACCCATCAATCATTGGCCAAGATGTGGGTGCAAGGCACCTCCTGTCAGCTGAGGGCAATTCTCCATAGAAAGGGCAGCTGTGAGCTATTAGCAGGCAACCCTCACAGTAGCTGGGGGATGGGTGTGTCAGCCAGTGTCACAGGACTGGCACTCCTCCAGCCAAAAGGGAGGCTGAGTCTGGGAGGGTGAGAAATTAAGACTGGGCCCCACAGACCATGGTCTCGGGGAACATCTAGCTCAATTGGCATAGCACAGTTTATAAAGAAAATGTTCTACGTTCTACCTTGGTGAGTAGTGTCTGGGGTCTTAAAAGCCTGTGAGCAGCCATCTAAGATACTCTACTGGTCTCACCCCTTGGGGAGCAAGGGAGAATGAAAAAAACAAGATACAAGAGTAAGATTAGTCCAAAAGATTAATGGACCACAACTACCATGGTCTCCACCAGACTGAGTCCAGTACAACCAGATGGTGCCCTTCTACCACCACTGACTGCTCTGACAGGGATCCCAACAGAGGGTCCCAGACAGAGCTGGAGAAAAATGTAGAGCAAAATTCTAATTCACAAGACCAAACTTACTGGCCTGACAGAGACTGGAGAAACCCTGAGAGTATGGCGCCCGGACACCCTTTTAGATCAGTAATAAAGTCACTCCGAAGGTTCACCCTTCAGCCAAAGGATAGCCTCATAAAACAAAATGAGACTAATGGGGCACAACAGTCCAGGGACAAGGACTAGAAGGCAGGAGGGGACAGGAAATTTGGAATAGGGAACCCAAAGTTGAGAAGGGACAGTGTCGACATGTTGTGGACTTGTTAAAAACAATATGTGTACTGCTTAATGAGAAACTATTTGTCCTGTAAACCTTCATCTAAATTAAAAAAAAAAAAAAAAAGAGTGGGCCCCACAGCATCCAGTACACCCTGCCTCTGGCCATGGCTCACAGACGGGGAAAGGCCAATACCGCAGAGGCCTGGCAGCACTCAGAGGCCTCAGCCTCCTCAGGAACCCTTGTCCCATAGTATTTCATTTGTGAGGCTAAACAAAATGGTCTTTGAGAAGACGACTGCCAGGCCACCCAGGTCAGGAGTGGAAGTGGCAGGCCAGAGCCAGCAGGCTGACCCCAAACTCTTGCAGGGTCAGTCCTTAAAGGAAGCCACAGTGTGGTAATGTCACAGAAATGGCACTCCTCCAGCAAAAGGGAGACTGGGCCTGGGTTCGCAGGAAAGTCAGAGGAGGTGGGTGAGAAATGAAGAAAAAGAATATGAGAAAGAGGAGGAAGAAGAAGAGAAGGAAGGAGAGGGAAAGGGAAGAGGAAGGAGGAGCAGGCTTCTTAAGCCAGAGGGAATGCAATCATTCCCCTGGTGCAGCTAGGCCTTCTGGGCTCTGACGCACCATTCCACGCCTCTCATTTATGAGCCAATTCTTCCTTGAGATTTACCAGACATCCCATCTCCTCCGTGAAGCCTCCAAGTCCTCCCCCTGTCTATAATGGGCCTCTCTCCAGTGGACTCCTAAAACTCTCCCTGAGGACACCTCACTTCTGGAACCAGCAGATACCTCCTTGTGTTGTGAATTATCCCTAGACAAATTAAAGGGCTGTCGTTGTTAGTTGCCTCCAAGTCTATTCCAACCAGGAATTCAACCCAGTTTGTTCTGGTTCAAACCCCTGCTGAGAATTTGCCTTTCCACCCCAGTTATATTGAATCAGAATCTACATTTTATAATAATAAATTTTGAGAACCACTGCTTTACTAGTGGTTCTCAGAATTGGTCCCTACCATGGTCTCGGGGAACATCTAGCTCAACTGGCATAACACAGTTTATAAAGAAAGTGTTCTACATTCTACTGTGGTGAATAGTGTCTGGGGTTTTAAAAGCTTGTGAGCAGCCATCTAAGATACTCCACTGGTCTCACCCAGTTGGGAGCAAGGGAGAATGAAGATAACTAAAGACACAAGGGAAAGATTAGTCCAAAGGACTAATGGACCACAAGTACCACAGCCTTCACCAGACTGAGTCCAGCACAACCAGATGGTGCCTGGCTACCATCACCAACTGCTCTGACAGGGATCACAAGAGAGGGTCCCAGACACAGCTGGAGAAAAATGTAGAGCAAAATTCTAACTCACAAGACCAAACTTACTGGCCTGACAGAGACTGGAGAAACCCTGAGAGAATGGCCCTCGGACACTCTTTTAGACCACAGGGCCAGCAGCTCTGGGCAGCGACAATGACAAGCTGGGCTGTCATGTCCTAGATGTCAGGAATTGACCTCCTGTTCATCCACAATGACTTACTGCATGGCTCAGAGCAGGGGTTCAAGGAATGTGTGTCCCTGAGTGCCTGTCACTGGAGGATGTGATGACAGCACCACAGGGTCCAGACCTGACACCGGCTGGGCACCAACACCCCTGAAGCAGCTGCCGGGGATTCCATTCATGAATTAGACTGGAGGACACTGAGGACAAACTGTTCTTGCACTGGTGGGAGGCAGGAACTGGGGCTGCCGACCCAGGGCATGGTTGTTCTGTGGCTTCAATGGGGCTGGCAGCCAAAGGAAACACACTCTGGCTGGGCTCCCTCCCATACTGCCTCACACCAGACTAGGCCAGGGAGGGGAGCCGGCCTCCCTTCATCCCCGGGGCCTCCAGTAAGCTATCTTTAGGCCTCTTCTAGGGCAACCCTCTCACTCCCCCTTAGTCCCAGCCTTCTCGCCATGGGCCTCCCATCTCAAACTTATCCATTTCCTTTGGTACTCTGCATATGGCATAAATACTTTTAAATACTGAAATGTTCTGCTGTTGCTTGTATATGTACATTTGTGTGTCCCTGACTTCTCTCCCCCCTAAACTCTCTGATATCTCTTTCCTCCCATCTCTCTCTCTCTCAAATTTGTTGGCATGAATAAAGAAAACAATGTGTAAATAATAAAAAGGAGTTGTTTCATATTATTTTGGCATGCTTTACACTGCCAAAGAATTACCTTTCTAATCAAGCCTTTCCAATCAAGGCTGATGTTAACGTTAAAGTGAACATCTCTGTGGATTAGGTCAGCTGTCAGAACCCAGTGCTAATGAAGTTGACTGGGTCCGGGATTCGATCACCATAAGAGCCAATGAAAATCTCTCTGTTGCATTGGCCACAGAGTACACTCATAACCCAATCCAACCAACGTGCAAATATCTGCCATCAATCTGTCCCAAGAGTTATTAAGCCACAGTCGTTATAGCCCAGCAAAATCTATCCCCAGTGCCCTAGGAACAACTCAAACTGCCTATTGGCCCTCTAATAGTGTTGTCTGCACATAGAAAAGACTATATTAAAATTAGTTCAACTTCTCCTAGCTGGGGAAGTACCCGGGAATGGTCTTTGGGGCAATGAGAAACCAGCCTGGGATTATTAGCGGGCCTCAAGATTTTATTGAATTTCATAATAAGAAGGACAACTCAGCCTCCTGAAGAGTAGAAAGGCTCAAAGTGGTAATCCTCAGTCTGCAGGCTGGGAATCACTATAGCAGCACTATCCTATAAAACTTTCTGCAATCTTGATATGTTCTGTATCTGCACTGTCCACTATGGTAGCCACTAGCCACATGTTGCAGTTGAGCAAAAGAGGAACTGTATTTTTAATTTACTTTAATTTTTATTAATTTAAATGTAATAGCCACATGCGGCTACCGTATTGGATGGCACAGATCTAGAATCCAAAAAAGTATTGTAGTAGTAATAGTAATAATAAAATAGTACTAACATTTAGCAAGAGCTTACTATTTTCCAGGCATTGTTCTAACTGTATTATATCTTAACTACATACATATATACTACTATCTTCCAAGTCTATTGTGATAAAAAAATAAAATCCTACAAAATTTTTACTAACTTTACTATACTTTCTGATATCATGTATTTTCTAAATCTATAAGTACTAAAAATGTAATTACCATCAGTCAGTGATTTTTTTTTAACCTTCAAAAGGAGCTGGTTCTTATACTCAAAAGATTAGGAACCAGTGACTTAAAAAAATTAGCAGAGGGAGCAGATAAAAGAAGAAAAAAGTGACATTCACCTTGCGGTTTCCTCACTGCTTCCCCTGCTATTCTGGGAGAGAAGCATTCTGGAAGTATAGGACATTTTACCTTTCTTGTACTCTCAACAAACATGGACACAGGGAAGGGGAGTGTTTGTGTTTTTCTGCCACTGGAGTGGAACACCATCTACTCACCTCTGTCCCCGGGGCATTCCTGTGTGTCTACCTGGGTTCCTTTGTTTGGCCACCTTCCGCAGGTGTGTGACTATGTGTAAGAGGGACCGGTGGGGTGTTCAGTTCTACTCACCCGAACACATCTCCCCCTTGTAGCGGACACAGGAGAAGTCATCGCACTCGCAGTACTTGCCCGTGATCTTGCCAAAGTCACTGTTGTGGCAGACACACTGGCCGCACAGGCACTCGCCCCGCTGGCTGCAGACAGGGTGGCCCTCCCGGGGGCTGCACTCATCCTGCTGGGAGGGGTGGTAGCTCTCCTCTGAGCACTCGCACTGGGGCCCCAGCCAGCCAGGCCCGCAGAGGCACACCCCACATTCGAAGGTCCCATTGCCATTGTTGCAGCGGGGGCTGTAAAGCTCAGCCCGGGCCTGGCAGGCACAGTCACAGTCAAAGGTGACCTGGATGGTGAGGCTGTCTTTGAAGCCCACGGGCTTGATGGTGAAGGACTTCTCCTTCTCCTGAGGGCAGCCACGTACCTTGGCCTCAATGCTGAAGCTCACCTGGATGAAAAGCAAGATCTCATTTAGACACAGGTGGGCCCTGGAGGAAAAGCAGCCACCCCTGCCCTACCAAAGAGTACCCAGTCTCATCCTCCCAGAATCTGAGGCTCTTCAGCCTTCCCACTACCAAAGGCTGCAAAGTAAATACAAGTGCCCTGGACAGTTGTGCAGTCGTGACGTATCTGGCTGGGTCCAACACAGCTTACAGTCATAAAATAAAGAGCTGTTTTTAAAATCCACGTGTGAAATAAACCAGCCTAAGCAAAACAGAGCCTGTCATCTTGTGAATACTCTGCTCTGGCCAACTAACTACACTGATTACACAATATCAGCAAGACACACAAAGCACTATTTTGCACCACACAGTGGCCAACCCCAGGCTCAGGATCTAATGTCCAATTTCTCATCACATTTCATCACTCATACAGGCAAGCAAGTTGCAGGCCAATGTTTCTTGCAACGGGTGTAAGAGTGTCCAGGATCTCCCTCGCCCTCAGTATCCACCCACCCCTCTCCCCTTAGGCAGAAGCAGAGAATAAATCAATAAGGAAAGTCCTAGAGGGACTGGAGGGGCAAAACAAGCATTTGCATGTTCCAATTACTTGAGGGCAGGTACTTCTGCCTGTTTGGTTTGCTGTTGTACATTCAGTGGCTAGAACAATGCCTGGCACGTGTTGTTGTTGTTGTTAGGTGCCATCCAGTCAATTTTGACTCATAGAGACCCCATATCAGAGAGTATAACTGCCCCATAGGGTTTTCTAGGCTGTAATCTTTACAGAAGCAGATCACCAAGTCTTTTTCCCCACAGAGCAGCTGGGTGGGTTCGAAACACCAACCTCTCGGTTACCAGCCAAGCGCTTAACTGTTGCGCCACAAGGGCTCCTTGCCTGGCACACAGCCTCAATAAATATTTATGGAATAGATGACACTGCCATTTTACACTGGTCATGTGAGGAAAAAAAGGCATTGCCTTGAGGAAGGGTTGGGGACTGGTTACGGGCTGAAGGTTAGAAATGTTTTCATTTGCAATCAACTTTTCATAAACAAACAGAGGTACCCTAAGTGCAAATTTAAAAAAAAAAAAAATCCTGAGAGTAAAGTTTTCTTAGCAGATAGAGAAAGGAAGTTTAGGCAACAGAAGCCTCAGAGGAAAAAGTTGGCAGCTCCATTACATCTAACTTGTGATGACCTTCACCAGGAAGAAGGTACAAGGAAGGAAGGGAGTGGGGGTGTCCACACATGCTCCAGAACGTAGGAAGGATCAGAGGTGCAGCTTCGGCCCCAGCCCAGCCCACCTCACCGTGTCTCCAATCTTGAGTCCAACGCAAGACTTGAGGCCCGGGATGACCTCGTTGTTGAGGCATGTGGCGTTGAAGGATAGAGACAACTCCTCAGGGAGGTCACGCACTTCCAGCTCTACTTTAGAGCGGATTTTCTAAGCAGAAAGGGACAAAAGAAGGCAAGGGATTGGGCTGAGAGGAAATGCTCAAGAGGCAATTCTATCCCAAGCCCTGGACTCATCCTGGCTGTGCCAGATGCTGAGGTTTGCCTGGAAACTTCCAGAGCACCTCAGGAGACTCTGTTTCCTGCCCAGGAAACTGCTTCCTCTCTCTGTTCCCACTTCTATCTAAGCAAGTCTGGGTAAAATCTAAACCAGCAACACCTTCCTACAGGCCTCATGGGTGCACCAAGGGGCAGTATAATGCTAGTCACCTTGGGTAGTAACACTGTCTAATTTTTAATCAGTTTTGCCTTTCCCAGGAATCAGCTCCCTCTTTTTCTCTGTCATTAAGCCCAGTGTTCCCTCACTCTGAACCCCACAATCTCAGGGCCCTGCTCTCTCCTCATCTAACCACAGTCCTCAGCCACATCCCCTCTCTCCTTTCCACCTCCTCTAAACTCTCTACCCGTTGTCCCTGCTATTCCCTGGCATTCCTTTCTGAGACATTTCTTTATTGGAAGGCTGCATCTTCTCAATGCTGGCCACTGCCTGACCTCTGGGGAAAAAGAGAAAAGCAGTGCATCGTGATTAATTACTTTTGTGTGTGGCCTTTCTAGCCATGGTCTTGTAACTCCCACCCAAGTGATTGTGTGATAGGGTAATTGTGGCCTACCAAGGGGATTGGTCAGTTAGTTTTGCCTCTAAAGAAAGCAAATTCCAGAACCGAGAGGAGGAGCCCACTACCATCAAGGAAGGAGAGATCAAGCACAGGAGACAGTGTGGTCAGCTTGCCAGCCCATGGAGAGAGAAAGCTGAGTTGCCTTTGGGCAAAGGCCTAGGGCCAGGGAGAGGTGTGCCTGTGAGCACAGCTGGAAAGAAGCTGTCCTGATGTCCTGATGAAAGAACTGTACCCCTAAGGGGTCCTGAGCCGAGAATTGTAAATGTTACTTCCCTAATAAACCCCATAATTGTGAGTATGGTCTGTGAGTTCAGTGTGGCCATTACAATGAATTATCAAACTCAGTAGAGAGTGCTGTGGGAGGAACAGTTGGTGTCCGAGTTGGTAAAGAGGGCTGAGAGCAGAGGCATGTCTGACCTCCACCTCACAGGAATCAGCCTTGGGCTCTTGATCTTGGTTCTCCTTCCCCCATGTGGGGTTGGAGGAGGTCAGACACCACCCCTAAGCCGTTGTTACAGTGGCAGTAAAGCTATGTGGTGGACTGGAAGCCAGTACCCCCAAACCTGAGCCCTGCTGGGTAATACCAAGAGAGTTAAACTCTCAGCAGGCCCATTCCCCACTGAAGGCACTCACCCCGTAGGCGTCAACAATGAGCTGGAGGACATTGCTGGAATCTGTGGAAAGAACCCCCACTGTGGTCCCTGGGATGAGCTCACTGTAATTCTAGAAAGGAAAATAAAGATGCCCAGGACTTACCAGAGGAAGGTGGTCCTCCCCCAATCAGGCTGAAGGTTTTGAAACGAAGATTAGGAGAAAGCATTGAATATTTTACTAGTCACTATCAGTAGTTTTTCAGCCCTGAGCAAAATTATAGAGAACACTTCATACCCCTCATCCCACTCAATACTGCCCCTCCAGCACTGAGAATACCAACACACCCCTCTTGGTAAGGGCAAGGTTGGAGGAGAGAGCCCCACAGAGAGGAATCTTTAGCTCCTGGGAAACAGGTTGGAAGAGGGGCTTTCCTAGTTGGGGATCATGATCCAAGCACAGACTCCCCTGGGCTCACTGCCTGGTTCAGGTCCACCCATCACAGGCCCCACTCCAGGAAGCCCCAAAGGCATAGTCACCTGGTAGAGACTGACTAAACCTTCAGTCACTGCAAAGATCAAATTGATGTTCTTTTGCGACAGCTTCTCGGTCATTAGCCCCAGAGAGGGATAATCCTGAAAAAAAAAGAGAGAGAATTGGAGGTTTGTAGAGAAATCTGGTGGTGCTCAAATGCTAACCAAAAGGTTGGTGGTTCAAACCCATCAAGCAGCTCCACGGTAGAAAGACCTGGCGATCTGCTCCTATAAAGATTACAGCCTAGAAAACCCTATGCGGGTTCTGCTCTGTCACATGGGGTCTCTATGAGTCAAAATCACCTCGATAGCATCTAATAACAACAGAGAAATCCACATAGTATTCCTGGATTCAAGTCTTAGAGCTTAGCTGATTCGGACTGTGGGCCAGACAGTGGTGGTACTTAAACCTTTTCACCCCATGATCAAAGTGGGGCAAGAAGGTAAGTAGCAGCTCATTTGGGACCAAACCCAATTATGAACTCCAGGGACAGATGAAGAGTTACAGATGGGTGATGCCAAAAATGAGCACCTTATTCTTCCTGCTCTAATTTAATTTGTTAACACTTCAGAGCAGATTCAATGGGACAGGCAAGGGGCTGGGTCTCCCTGTTTCTGTTTGTTTTTGAAAGTCATTTATTGAGAGTTCACTACGACCACAGGAATTTAAATATTGCATTTGGAAGCCAGACACAAGCACATAGCATACAAAATAGCAGAATAGTTCAATTTAACCAGCATTGAGCAGCTCTTGAAAGCTATTGTTACTATTTTACTTATTTGTATTCACTTTTAATAATGATATACCCTGAAAAAAAAACTTAAAATACATCATAAACATTTTAAAGGGAAGATAATACTTTTGCATGGTGTCTGGCTGTGCAAATTACTGATAAAAATAATACAGTATTCAGCCATGCCTAGGGTCTCATTGTTTTGAAGCTACTGACAAATACCTTGGCCTGGGTACTCATGATCCTCCACCATGTGGTCTCAACTTTCCTTTCCAACCATCCACTCGCCACTCTCCCAATTTCACTCACCACTAACCTGGAACACTCCCTTCCATCTGGAGTGCCCTCCTTCCTTAGGACACAGCTCAAGTCCCACCTTCTCCAGGAAGCCTTCCTTGACCATCCCAGCTCATGATGAACTTTCCTCCTTTGAGATACCTACAGCCATCATTGACTGTGCCACCCATTTAGCACTAATCATGTATCCTGCGCTGGGACAGATTAACTAGTAAGCAAGGTATGGACGGGTTTACAGTAAGCTAGATATGCACGAGCTTAATTGTATTTACTTACTAATCTGTTGTGAACAATTTCACATGGGTTTCACCACATCTTTGACTTATAAGAAGTCTTCTCACATATCAGCTAAATCATCCTTCAGCCTTTCCGTCAAGCTAAATGAATCTGACCCCTTTAATCTTTCCTTATAAGACATGCTCTCCATGCTTTTGATGATCTTTATCCCTTTTTCCTCTACCTTCTTCCAATAACCACAAGTGATGATGGTATTCCAAGAAAGGGATAATCAGGGCAGAGTAGAGAGGAAGGGCTTCTTTCTAGCTGAACCTGGGTTCATTCTGGATGCCATGATGCTATTACTGGTGCTGGCGGTGGTGGAGGTGGGAATAACACTGACCACAGTCAGGCCCATTGCTAATGGTTGCGCAAGTTATACCCTGGATGAGGGTGTCCAGTTGGGGAGGGAAAGTTGAAAACAAGTCCTACACCCTGCCCAGAGGAAGGGCTGCCATTTTCATATTCATACACAGGCACTGCCTGGGTCAGGGCATAGAGAATAGGTACCATAGATGGTGCCAGGGATCTCACCAGGGTAGTGGAAGCAGAGTAAAGGTTGTCACTGCCAATGTGGCACTGCCCATCATTGGGCTGGACAATTCCTGCCAGCCTTCCATCCAATGCTATATGAGTTTTGGCATCAGTGGTAAACACCAGCAAGTGAGATGCATCATTTCTCCAACCAATCTTTTCCTGTTTCAAAAAAGGCAAAGAAAATAAAGCAACTTTAGTTATGCATTGGAAGAAAACAAAGACTCAAAACCTCCCTGCCTGAAGGGCTGGACAAGTCTTCTTGGAGGAGGGCCTCCATCCTAGTCCTTGGAACCCAAGCTGGTGCCTTCCAACTCGAGGGTTTATGTTATCTTAGGAAAACAGTCTCATAGCTGATTATTTCAAATAGCTGAATGACACACTTATATACACATAAATCTTTCAATTACAGTCACGTTGCCCACCTGCAAAGCTGGGCTGGCCTAAAAGAAATTTCATCTCAACATCTGCCCACTTTGCTTAGGTTAAGTTAACCCAGCTTTGACTTTGAAATACTTCCAGAGAAGGTGGGAAGATGCTCTCCCCAGCAAACATCTGGGACCACTGAAGTTCAAGGAATGTCAGCTCTGGCCAGGGTGTGGATACAAGCAGAGGTGGTTATTGCTCATACCTGCCCATGGCTTTGCTCCATTCCTATCTCTAACTTCACACCAGAAATCCCCAGGGTTGAGCCACTACCTTCCCCATTTTTATCCATGCCAGCCACACCTGGTACACCAAGCCCTCCATACTCACATCACAGACTGTAGCCTGCATGATGGCATCAAAGCCACCCTCTGGGGCATCTCGGTTTCGTGACACATTCTGCTTCTTCACCTCCTCATTGAAGCGGGTCACCTGGTCAGTTAGGGTGAGCACATGTTTGTACCCAAACATGGGCAAGCAGGTGGTCTTCATACTGGGGATGAATAGGAGATAATTTAAGCACACTCTGACGGAAAAGGTGGAATAGGGAATGGAAAGGAAAGGGGTGGGGGGACAAATATGGATAGTGGTATGCCCAGATCACTTCTATATATATAACCCAGCCAGTTTAGCCTCCAAACTTCAAATTACCTGAGGCATCACATCAACCTCACCCACAGCTAGCTTATGGGATAAGAGAATGGGCTGTAGAAACAGACTCCCTGGGTTCAAATCCTAGGCCCACCATTGTAATTTAGGCAAGCTTCTTAAACTTAACCTTTAAAAAGGGGGATAATAATAGCGTATATCTCTTAATAGTAGTTGTGAGGCTTAAAGGAGTTAATACATGTTAAGCACTTAGAAAAAGCTCTAATTGTTGTTGCTATCATTTTATACTTAACACTTCTCTAAAGTAACACTAACACAACAATAAAGCAAAAGTTTATCAATAAGTTAATGTTTTTAAACCATCAACAAATTGCTAAATCAGGCCAATAGGGGCATTTCTGTACCCTAATGGTTTACTTGTTAATTGATGACTAGTGTCTTTACTGGGGAACCTTACAACCCCAGCAGAAGGTTAAAAGTCACATCATATACCTTTGAAAACTAAAGAGTAAATTCACACCTTGTCAGGCTCAGTAACCATCATTTTAAATTATTACAATCCATGGATTTGTGCAGTCTCCACCAACTACATAAATAAGTTATTCAGTTATAAGCCAAGGGGTCAACAGAAGCACAATCTATCAATTTACAGACTACTAAAGGGTTCAATGTCATTTACATTCTTTTATATTCCTCTAGGACTTAATTCCTTGGATTTTCACCCTGTAGGACTCATCCCTTGACGATGAGAAGGACAATGATGAGAACAATGGAACCAATCCTTTTGAAATTATAATTCCTCTGTTTACTTATCCATAAGTTTCTCTCTACTTCTTACCTCATTTCTCTTGCGTTCTTTCTTGCCTCCTTTTATTTACGACCAAGACCAAGAAGCTAATGATTTCTCTTTCCAGGTCTCCAAGCAGCCTTGGACTCTACTGACACAACACTCCAGATCAACTAGCCCATTTGACAGGAAGATCAAAGTAGAGAGGAGGTATGTTTTGGCCAGCAGGCAGCCAACAAAAGCTGCCCAAGAACTAGAAATAGGAACCAGGACTCGGTCCTGCCTGCGACAATAGAGAAGGGTGCTGCCCTGGCTTCTGGAGACAGACTTACTAATGGCAAGGGTTTTTGAGGGCCTCTGGTGGAGAGATGTACATGTATGGTGACATAGGCTTGTCCACAAAGGCCCCGAAGCCAATACGCAGGTTGCTGGTGAGCTTGCGCATCTGGGAGGCCAGGTTGGTACCCAGGCTCTGGATGCTCTGTAGATCATCCTTCATGGAGTAGGACAGGTCCATCAAGTAGTAGATGTCCACAGGGTAATCCTCCACCTGCCGCACTTGGATGGAGAAATTCTTCGAATCATCTGGAAGACAGCAGGATTTTAGTTTTTCTCCTCTTCTCCCTCTGAGAATTAGTAAGTGGATTTGGACACAGTTGGGACTAAGTAACTGCTAGATCAAATCAGACTTGAAAGTTCTGAGATCCTGTCTCCTCTCTCCTTGCAAATTCTTTTCCTCTTCCAATCTCTTGACCTTCCTATTCTTACCCTCTTCTTTTCCATTCTAAAATTTTCCACCTTCTCTAAATCCCCATCTGTCTAAAGCTCCGGGTCCCAAGGTACTCCCACCCTGAGTCACAGAGATTTTAGCAGTTACTACCCTTTAGACTCTGTAAAAGGCAAGAACTGAGTCTACCCTTCTCTGAATTGAAGGCGCCAACACATGCCTTGCACATAGTAGGTACTATTTTACATTCTTGATTTAACTGTAAAGTCAAAATCAGTGCTTCAAAAAACCTGTCTCTTACCCTAATCCTGCCTCCATCTGCAGATCCTCTGCCCCCATGTTTCTGCCATGTAAAAGGGGCTGACAAACTCATTCTGTATCTAATTTGAATCGCAACACAAAACTATAAGGTAGGTAAAAACAGTCATTGGGGGAAAGAAGAAACAAACATTTTTTTGAGTGCCTACTATGTCAGGGGGGTTAAGTAATTTGCCCAAGGTCAAATAGCTAATATATGGTGGAGTCAACATTCAAACTCAGATCTCTGACTTCAAGTCCCAACACCTTCCATTTTCTTCCATTCTCCTGCCCATGTTTCCCTAAACCCATTCTTTTTTTCCCACCTCATCTCCTTTCTGAGCTGTTTCTCCAAGACAACCTCCTGCTCACACCAAGACAACATCCTGCCCACACCTTGTGCTCTGTGCCCACCTGTATGGGGTCTCTCCTTGAGATGAACCTCATCCCTACCTGGTCGTAGCCGGAGTGCAATCCTCTGGGGACTGACTTGAGTAACCTGGGAGCTGTCTCCAGAGCCCTTGTCACTGAGGGGTCTATCCTCTAGTATACGGGCCTCACTGATCGGAAACTCGATAGACTCTGGGGCACAGTTGTCCTTCAGCAAGTTCTCCTTCAAGTTACAGCGAGGCGTACCCACAGGCAGATTCTGTAAGACAGGAGGCCAAGGAGAAACACTATGGTCAGAGCTCTGGTGGCCCTCTGCCTCTTGAAGTCCCTGCCACCTCCCAGTGGCCTAGAGTTTACCCAGCCCTTTGGAGCTCAACTACCATAAATGAACTGGTGTGACCTTCCTAGGATAATCCCTAGGCCCACTGAATGGAAGGGGGGAAATGAGACATCAGAAAGTCTCAATGAGTGCCTGTTCATGGATTGGTAGCTAGGATCTGTTGGAGCCTTGATCAAAACATCAAAGCCATTTCTCTGAGCCTCGGTTTCCTCACTTGTAATATAAAACGGTGAGATGACATGGTGTTTTCTGTCCCCTCATGGTGTTTTCTAACAGGAGGAAGATGCCTGTTAGACTCAGGTGTTTTTTTAAACTGTGAAATGCAACCCATTTATGAGTCCCAAAATCAATTTAGTGGATCTCACCATCATTTTATTAAATAAAATGCAATTGAATCAAATAGAAAATATCAAAGTGTATATGTAGTAAAAGTAAGTATTGTTTCATGAAACTTTATATAATGGGAGTAGAGTATAATATGTATAATAATGATGTACAATACATTTCTTTATATAAGTCGGGGTCAAAGCAGTTTGGAAGCTGTCATGTTAGTCACTGGCTAGGCCATGAGATTCACGAGGGCAGGGCTGTGTGTGCCTTGTTCTTGCTCTATTCCCAGCACCCAGCCCAGGATTTAGCACAAAGGAGATAGGAGAAGGAAGTATCAGAAGGCAGTAGAGAGTAGGAGTTAAGAGTTCAGGAGTAGATTGGCCAAGATTAAATCCTGGCTCTGCCACTTTTGTTATTGTTAGTTGCCATAGAGTCAGCTCTAACTAACGGCACCAGCATGCACAACAAAACAAAATGTTGCCCAGTCCTGCACCACCTTTATGATCATCAGTATGCTCAAGTCCACTGTTGTGGTCACTGTGTATTCTGAGTGCCTTCCAACCTAGGGGGCTCATCTTCTAGCACTATAGTGGACAATATTCTGCCACTTATTAGCTGGTTACTAGGGCAGGTTACCTAAGCTCTCCAAGTCTAGTTTCCTCAGCTCTACCATGAACATAATAATAGTCCCTCCCACGTAGGGATGCTTAAAAAAAAGCTAAACCCATTGCCATCACCATTCCAACTCATGGTGATCCAATGTGTTACAGAGTAGAACTGCTCCACAGGGTTTTCTTTTTCTTTTTCTTTTTTTTTTTTTTGGTCTTATTTTAAGTTTTATTGTTGTACTTTAAGTGAAAGTTTACAATTCAAGGTAGTCTCTCACGCAAAAATTTATACATGCATTGTCATGTGACCCTATTTCTCTCCCTATACTGTGACAGCACATTCCTCCTTTCCACCCCTGACTTCTCATGTCCATTCAACCAGCTCCTGACCCTCTCTGCCTTCCCATCTCACCTACAGACAGGAGCTGCCCATTTAGTCTCATGTATCTACTTGAGCTAAGAAGCACACTCTTCACGAGTATCATTTTATGCTCCATAGTCCAGTCTAATCTTTGACTGAAGAGTTGGCCTCAGGAATGGTTTTAGTGCTGGGCTGACAGTCCAGGGGCCATGCTTTCTGGGGTTCCTCCAGTTTCAGTCAGACCATTAAGTCTGGTCTTCTTACTAGAATGTGAGTTCTGTACCCCACTTTTCTCCTGCTCCATCCGGGACTCTCTGTTGTGTTCCCTGTCAGGGAGGTCATTGGTGGTAGCTGGACACCATCCAGTTCTTCTGGTCTCAGGCTGATGCAGTCTCCAGTTTATGTGGCCCTTTCTGTCTCTTGGGGTAATGCTTTCCTTGTGACTTTGGTGTTCTTCATTCTTCTTTACTCCAGGTGGGTTGGGACTAATTGATGCATCTTAGGTAGCCACTTGCTAGCTTTTAAGACACCAGACACCACTCACCAAAGTAGGATGCAGAACATTTTCTTAATAAACTTTGTTATGCCAATTGACCTAGATGTCTCCTGAAATCATGGTC
>NW_004443964.1:19422484-19441779 GCF_000243295.1 Trichechus manatus latirostris
CTTAATAAACTTTGTTATGCCAATTGACCTAGATGTCTCCTGAAATCATGGTCTCCAGACCCCCACCACTGCTACTCTGTCTCTCGTTGTGTTTGGTTGTATTTAGGAAACTTCTTAGCTTCGGTTTAGTCCAGTGGTGCTGACTTCCTCTGTAGTGTGTGCTGTCCTTCCCTTCACCTAAGATAATTCTTATCTAGTTAGCGAATAACCCTCTCCCTCCCTCCCCACCCTCGTAACCATCAAAGAATGTTTTCTTCTGTGTTTAAACCCTTTCTTGACTTCTTATAATAGTGGTCTTATACAATATTTGTCCTTTTGTGACTGACTAAATTCACTCAGCATAATGCCTTCCAGATTCCTCCATGTTATCTTTCACGGATTCATTGTTGTTCTTTATCGTTGCATAGTATTCCATTGTGTGAATATACCATAATTTCTTTATCCAAATATCTGTTGATGGGCACCTAGGTTGTTTCCATCTTTTTGCTATCATGAACAGTGCTGCAATGAACATGGGTGTGCATATATCTATTCGTGTGATGGCTCTTATTTCTCTAGGATATAGTCCAAGGAGCGGGATTGCTAGATCGTATGGTAATTCTATTTCTAGCTTTTTAAGGATCCACAGGGTTTTCTTGGCTGTGATCTCTATGAAAGCAGATCGCCAGGCCTTCCGCAGAGGTTGAACCACCAACCTTTAAGTTTGTAGTTTAGTGCAAACCATTTGCATCACACAGGGATGCTATTCTAAATAAGACAAAGCACATAAAACATGTACCACAGTGCCTGGCACAGCTCAAGTACTCAATAAGTGTTAGCTGTTATTATGAGGTGCTTGATAACTATTTCCTGGATAAATTAATTATGAATACCCTCCACAAGCCTCAGCATATTCCAATGGCAGGCCACTAACCAGAGCCTAGCCTATCACTTCAGCTTCCTCTTTCACCCTGGACAAAGAACAAATTGAGCACCCTTCCAAAAACCCAGGGGATGGTGTGCATCCCACGGCCCTCTAGGGCTCTGTGTGTGCTTACACTTGAGTACTGAATGGGGTACATGTTGTATTGGAAAGAACACCGGAAATCAGGAAACAGGTTCCATACTAAGTCTGCCACTAACCAGCCATGTGACCTCAAAGCCACTTTTTTTTTTTTTTTTGGTAGCAGTATACACAACCAAACATACATCCATTTCACAATTTCTACATGTACAATTCAATGACATTGGTTACATTCTTCACATTGTGTCCCCATTCTCACTATCTCTACCTGCACTGTTTCATCACCATTAATTTAAACTCTCTGCCCCTTAAAGTTCTCATCCGTGCTTTAGATTAACTGTTGTCAATTTGAACCATACAGATACTTGTTTATAAAAGCACAATTCTAAAGCAAACATTCTTTATTAATTGAGTTGAACTGTTCTTTAGTTTAACGATAACTTCATGGGATCATTTTGGTTCAAGGTTTAAAGATTTCCAGGCAATAGATTCGGGGGTTCCCCCCGTCTCAACGGATCCAGTAAGTCTGGTTCCATATGAATTTGAAGTTCTGTTCCACAATTTTTCTTGTTCTTGATCAGGGTCTATCTACTGGGAGCTTGTTCAAAACATCAAAGCCATTTCTTTGAGCCTTGGTTTCCTGGTTTGTAAGATAAAGCAGTGAGATGACATGGTGTTTTCTGTCCCTTCCTGCTCTGACATTCAGCAAATTTAGCCAGCACTGTGTGGGCACATGTCCATGAGGGCTCCTTGCCAGGTTTCAGGAACTGGCCGGAAAGCTGCAAAACCCCTACCTAGACCTATTTCACAAGACCTAGACCTTCAGGCCCTACACCCTCCAACCCTACACACCCTCTCTCACAACCACTTCTAGGAGTCAGCTGGATAACCCATACCAATATGCCAAAACAACTACTGCCAACATTTATTGAGCACTTACTGTATGCCAGACACTGTGATAAGCACTTTATATGGATTATTACAATCCTCTTGACAGTTCTGTCAGGCTGGAGCTATTATTATTTTACAAGACAGGAACCTGAGACTTGGAGGCTTTACAGGTGAGGAACCCAATTTTACATGTAAGGAATCTGAGGGTTGGAAAAGTTAAGCAACTTGCTCGAAGTTGCATAGCTAAGAAGCGGCAGATGTGAGATTCTAACCTACATTGTCTGACTGTAATTATTCTCATAAAATGCAAAGTTTTATTATATTCTGTATCAAGTGAGGGTCAAAGCAGAAACGGAGGAGTATGGAAAGGATGGTCCTAGGAAGAGCCATACCACAGAATGCCCCAGGTAGAGAACAGGATACAAGATGGGAATGGGGGAGGTGTGGGGAAGGATAGCTAATGTCCTGCCTTCTCACCCCCTCAGCCCCCTCAGGTGACCAGGTAGCGGTACTGCCAGATAGAGACTTGGCCATGAGGAGCCTTCCATACTCAAAAAACCAGGATTCTGTAGCCCAAAACCTCTCCTGATGCTTGAAGTCTCTTTCCCTTGCCCACATAGTCCTCCTGATATGCTGGAGGCTTCCCCATATGGATGGAAACACGAGCAACACCAAGGGCATGGGGACCACTCTGGCCCAGGCAAGCAGCTTCCTTCTTTCTCTCAGCTGCACACGTATGAGGGTAGAGAAATAGTGTCAGCAGTGGGTAACAGGACATAGGACTTAACCTTCCCAGCACCAATATGCCAACAGTGAACATCATAGACTCTCCAAGTCTCTGAGGAAGATGAAAATTCCTTCCCCACACCCAGCTTTGGCCAAGGACAAAATGGCAGAGGGGAGAACTCACAGGCACTTCAGGTTTTTGTGCCCAGATTGCTCCTGCTGTCCCTGCCCACTTCTCCCAATTTTTTTCCCTCAGGAGGTAGTCTCTTTCTCCTTTCTTCAAATCCCCACCACCACCCCCGCTCCCTGCCACCTTATCTCTGATTCCAGCTGCCCACAAAGCCCCAGGGAGAAAACCTTCCCAAAAAGGCAATAATGGATAGACCAAGGCAGATGTTGAAGGAAAGAGCAGAGAAAGGGGAAAGACAAGGAAACTGAATGGGAATAGTAAGGCCATTGTGTATCCCAGGCTGCATCGGCGGAGGAAGAGAATTTTTTTTTTTTGCCGGGGGGTGGTTCTTGACCCCCATTTTCTAACATGACAGCCCTTATCAGAAGAGGGTTCCAAGTGCTAGGCCCTGCTGACAGTCCTTATAGTTTGTTATGAATTTCCTTAGAAATATAAACACTGAGAAACAAAAATTGCCTCCCTCCCTCCCTCCCTTTGTGGTCACTGACATCACAGGTCAGGAACATACCAGGACAGCTTCTCAGCCAAGCTCTCGCTGAGAGCCTCCTGTCCCCGGAAGGATACCAAGGTAGTGACCTCAACACACTTGGACAACATTCGCTTCTTAATATCCCAGAACGAGGAGGTAAAAGGAATGTCTCCAGGTTACTCAGGGAGAAAAGTGGAAGGGGAGAAATATTAAAGTCCCAGTTCCCAGTGAAATGGGATGTTGCACAAAAAGGACAAAAATAACCAAGACCCAAGGAAGATCCCAAGCACAGAGGCTGAAGGTTCCAGCCCACATGCTCTGTGAGCTTGCCAAGCTACCTCCCTTTCCTGGGAGAATGACACATGCTGTTAGCACCACTCTCCAGGACCCTCATTTTGGAAACAGGGAAAGTACAGCATGAATAAAAGTCATTGTCCTACAAACTTCACAGGGTTGGTCAGAGGATAAAATAATACTGTGAGTGTGAAATGCTTTCAAAATATATAAATTTCAATATAATTAAAATATACTCAAATCTTTTTTGATAAGAGATAAATAAATGCAAATGTGACTTTTTTCTGTTGTTGTCAGGTGCTGTCAAGTCAATTCTGACTCATAGCGACCCCATGTGACACAGCAGAACTGCCCCAAAGTGTTTTCTTGGCTGTAATCTTTATGGAAGCAGATTGCCAGGTCTTTCTCCTAAGCCACTGGGTGGGTTCAAACCTCCAAGCTTTCGGTTAGCAGCCAAGTACTTAACCACTGCACCACTAGGGCTCATGGACTTTTCTACTATCACTATTAGAACTACTAATATTATTGCATGCTTCTTTCTTGAAAGACAAGGGTCAATATGCCCTGGATTTTTTTGTTGTTGGTTGTTTGTTTGTCTTTTCCCAGAGAACTACCGAAACACCTCCAACCCAAATAAATCAACGTCATCTTGATTGACACACCTGGTGAAGAAGAGAACTCACTTGAATATTCAGAGAAGTGTGGAGGGGACAGAAAGAGGGAGGAGAGGAAGAGGAAAGCATTTCAGAGTTTAGAGTTACTGGTATTCGCACCTCATTATTTACATGGGGAGGAGCACTTTTAATATACTTTTTTTTAACAATAACAACTTGGAGCAAAATGCCTGGAATACTCTCAAGATGGACATTTACCTGTTAGATCTGGAAAAATAAGTATAAGAGAATTTTTTTTTAATTACGTGAGTGGCTAAAATGGAATGTCAATAGTCAACTCCTCATCTTTTCCCTGTATTGACAGAAAAGAAAATGAGAAATAAGTCCTATTGGAGTCTTCCTCCACGTTGCTAGCCCCAAACTCACTCTTCCTTTTCCATTCTTGGGTATCAGGCTGGGTATGAGCTGGTCCACCTTCCAGTGTACTCTCAGGCCTATATAAGAATTCTTATTATTTCCCTCCACCTTAGGATTGCCAAATTTAGCAAATATTTGGGACATATTTACTCTAAAAAATATTTCTTATTTAATTCAAGGTTAACAGGGTGTCCTGTGTTTTATCTGGCAACCTTACTCCACTTCTACCCACCCTGACCCGATGATCATCCCCTGCCAAACTTGCTATCGTAAGAACCCATTCTGACGCAGGAGGTCCAGGATGAGTCCTGGGAAACTTTATTTTTAACAAGTACCCCAGAAGAGTCTTACTACCAGAGTTTGGGAGGTTCTAGATTCCAGCATGGCAACACCGAGGCCAAGACCACAAGTTAAATCTCTATATGAAGCAGGCCTCTTTGTTAGATTCACAGCCCAGACACAGCACACCACCAAACCACCCCAACCTATGTCAGCATTGAAACTCTCCAAGAACACACCCTACACAGATGAGCCCAAAACTCCATTTACAACCACGTTGGCTAGGTTTTCCTATTACCCAGCCAAGTAATCGCTACACACACCCAGGGCTGCAGTCCTCTAGCTACCAAGGGAAAGCTAAGCCCAACCAGTTGTTTTTCAAGGCACTGCCAGCCCCGCCTAAAACAGCCGAGGCAGTAGCACAGGGGGGGTCTCCAAGGTCAATTAT
Organism: Trichechus manatus latirostris; assembly: GCF_000243295.1. Lineage (NCBI taxonomy): Eukaryota > Metazoa > Chordata > Mammalia > Sirenia > Trichechidae > Trichechus > Trichechus manatus. The sequence continues at coordinate 19,427,816 of NW_004443964.1, forward strand.
TCAACAAATCCCATACAAAACGGCCCAGACCTTCACCTTCTGTTTTTTAAGTGAACGGTTGAGGCACTTTCAGCAGCTAAACTCAGCCTGTACCCGGGAAGCCCAGCTACCCTCAGAAAAAGCACAGCAGTCTGTTCAGGTCACAGCCCAGGATTCCCACACCCATTCCTCCCTGGTTGACACATTTTGCCCCACACTCGGCTCTCCCGCCCTCCTTCCTCTCCCTTCCTCTCTCTTGCTTAGTGACAGTTGTCACTCACTAAATCCTTGACCTCCCCTACTTACATAATTATATTCCATTCTCCCAGAGAATATCTCATTGGATTTTCCACCTCCCCACAGTTTTATTTGGTCCTAGCTACACCCATGTCCTCTCTGACCCCAACCCATCCCTAGGCTGGTCCTACACCTCATGCTTTGATCTTACCTGGCAACTTCCTGTCTGCTCTCACCTAGCCTGCCTCAGGGGACAAGATTCACCGTGGTCACCCACAAATAGTCTACATTGGCATCACAAAAATCTGATCACATGACCTAAGGGCTTTGTCTGGTCAGCATACCTGGTTTCTCTCTATGCAGGTCAAGCAGGTGTAAAATGGGGGTTGGGGGAAGAAGAGGGCAGACCCTCTAAGAATATGTTTTCTTTTTTCCCAGACTCCTCTGGGCCAGTTGCCTACATTTTCTCTTGCTTTGGGTTGAAAAGGAGGGGAAGAAGGGAGAGCATCCATTGTGTGTTGCTAGGGCTTCTCTTCCCATGCCTCTGCTCCAGCCAGCTTCATATCCTCCAATTCAAATGAGACATCTTCTCCATCCAGCACTCCCTCCTTCTCTCCTATTCCAGGATTCAGTTGCAGAACTGCAACTCCCTTGTAATGGAAGCTTGATAATATTGTAATGGCGACCAAAGGAAGGAAGACAAGGCATATGAGAAGGGAGGAGGCCACATCACGCTTGAACAGCCCAGCTCAGCAGAGAGGGGAGGAGAACCTGGCCAGGGTGGAGGGAAAAGACTCACTCTTTTAGCCTGCCCCTAGCCCCAGAGAATGTTTCATTTGCTAAATGAAATCAGTGTGGCCCAGATGTTGGGCAGCTGCCTCTGGGAGAAGTTCCCATGCAGCTGAGCGCAGAGGCCAAAGCAGCATGTTGAGCTGGCCTCTGCTTTTCTGGCAGGCCTCCTGTCAAGGAATAAACACAGCCTCCCAGCTCCCCCTCCTCTTCCCACCCAGCCCCCCAACCCTCAGCCTGCCAGGGTGGTTGCCTCTTTAGGAAACTCAGTGGGTCAAAAAGAGAAGCAAACAGAGAGAATGAAGGGCCAGGTGGGAGTGGTCATAAAAACTGCAGAGAAGGCAGGGACCTGATGTCATGACAGAGAGGGTGCCTCAGGTAGCTGAGAAACAGCCAGGCCAGGAGCTCAGGTAACCACCTGCCATCGGTCAGGCCAGTGACTCAGCCTCAGACTCTGTAATCACCGGGAGCCTCTCTAGCCACATTCACCCACCAGCTCTTGACAGCTCCAAACTCCCATCCCAGCCACAAACAGCCATTCCCTCAGACACACTCATTCCCTAGGGCCCCAGACACAACAAACCCTCTGCCTAGACACAGCTAACCCTTTCTTGTCACCCTCCCAAACCAGCTGCTGTCGAGTCGATCCCGATTCATGGCAAGCCCCTGTGTGTCAGAGTAGAATCGTGTTCCATAGGGTTTTCAATGGCAGCTTTTTGGAAGTAGAACGCCAGGCCTTTCTTCTGAGATGCCTCTGCATGGACTCAAACCTCCAACCTTTTGCTTAGTAGCCAAGCACATTAACCGTTTGCCACACCCAGGGACTTCGTCACCCTCCCATCCTTACCAAATAGGCCCAGCTCCTTCCCTTATTGACACCTAGGAGAGGGAAGTAAGGAGGAAAAGAAGACAGAGAAAGAAAAAGGTAAAGCTGTGGGGGTCCAAACACCAGAGAGGAATAGAGAAAAGTTCTTCTGACTAAACACTCCCACACAAGCAGCAGATTCCTCTTTTATTTGCCTTTTTAGAATTCTGGGATGTCTGTAGACCAACACCGCCTTCATACCTATGTCCCCCTCCTGCCTCTCCTTTTGAGACTTGAGGCCCTGCTTCTCTGGAATATTCCACCCCAACAAAAAGCAAGTAAAGTGTGGTAAGGTGGCCATGGCTGTAGTGAATTGGCTAGGGGTGTGGTTACACACTAGACGCTGAATGGCATTCTCAGCAACACCCGCAGGGCAGCTTGCTTTGCCATCCCTCAGTGGGAAGGCTTCACCTAGTTTTGCTGAGAAAGCACAGGGGGCTTGTACATTTAGGAGGAAGAGGATATCTCCATGGGTCCACTCTTGCACAAAAGCAGCTAAGTCTGGGTAACAAGAAGGGTCAGGTGTCTGTTGCTTACCTCATCTGAGCACCAGGCACACATGGGACTCACAGCCAAACACTGCTGGCAGGAGCTCACACCTCGGGTGATACAGATATTGGGCCCTGCAACAGAGGGACAAGGGCGTTAGAGCCTGAATCAGCTCATGGAAGTAACTGGCCTGCCCCATCCTTCCCAACTTGCCCAAATGCCCAGATTTGGGCTCTCAGATACACATAAACACACCCTAACCATAGCCATTTACCAAACATAGGCTGGTTGGTAAAGAGAAAGGACAATGAGGAAGCTCAGGAGAACTCATCATCAGTTGATGAGGCCACACTGATGCCAAAGTGATGGAGCAAGGCTGACCACAGACCCAAAGTGTCAGATCAAAACCAATGGAAAGGGTTTACACCGTACATTGTGCAAATGAAAATCTGAGGCCCAAAGAGATAGCAACTTGTCCGTTCTTCAATTATTCTATTGATATATTCACAGCCACTACACAGCGGTCCAAGGTCCAGATGCACTAACATTAGCAGAACCTACATCTGGCAGATGGGGAGAGGGGCCATAGTGGCAATATCAGGTCGGCCTGCCAGGGCAAAGCAAATCTTCTGAAAACTTCTCAAGCTTTCATCCCTTCCCAGTCTATACATTGTGGGATCCAAATGGAGAATGCTCCAGGGAGAAGCACAAAAGTGTTAGAAAAGACTGATTGGTATTTGGAGCCCTGGTGGTACAGTGGTTAAGAGTTCGGCTGCTAACCAAAAGGCTGGCAGTTCAAATCCACCAGCCATTCCTTGGAAACCCTATGAGGCAGTTCTGCTCTATCCTACAGGGTCACTATGAGTCAGAATTGACACGATGGCAATGGATTTTTTTTGTTTTGTTTTGATTGGTGTTTGCTGGAAAAACATGGAATTTTGGAGTTGGAAAGCCTGTGTCTGAATTCTGAATCCTCTTCTTACTAGTTGTGTCGTGACCTTCCACAAGTCACTGAACCTCTATGAAATGATAATATCTATCTAACAGGATTTGGGCAAGAATTCAGTGAGGTAAGGGAACACTGCTTGGAATACTACAAAATGCCATTCAAATGTGAACAGTCCTCATACTGTCAAATGAAACAGAAAAAGCTGAGGGGGGAAGCAGAGACAACTACAGGGGCCAAAACAGCCCTGAGAAGCCCAGCCTGGAAGCAAAAGCCAGAAATTTGCTTCCCTTCGCTCAGCCTTCCTGGCCTCAGCCAGCTAACCCTCCTCTCCCGACACTGTCCCCTCCCCCCCAGTCTTTTCCAATATGTTCTTGTTGTTGTTAGTTCCCCTGAAGTTGATTACAACTCCTGGCGACCCCGTATGTGTAGAGTAGAACTGCTCCATTGGTTTTCAAGGCTGTGACCTTCCAGAAGCAGATCACTAGGCCTGTCTTCTGGTTTCCAATATAAGAAGCAGGAATAAAGAAGACTTGCTCTTCCTCAGGGCCCAGTTACCCTGATAATTTCTTTATCCAATTTTATAAAGGGGCCCGTTTGCCCCCAGCTGGTGAGACCAGTAAATCTATTTTTTGGAGAAATCATCCTGACTATTGGGGTATTTTGCCAGTGTTCCCAAAACTTCTCATCAAGCTGAATGTCTCAGTCCATTTCATTATTTAAAAAAACCCTTTGCCATCAAGTCAACTCTTAGTGATCCTATTGTGTGACTCAACTCCCTCACTCCCCACAAAACACACTCAGAAAATTAGTATATACATACTCACACATATTGTTAAGAAAAATTATCCAAAATTTGAAAATAGGCAAAGGGATTACTGGGTGTACTTTCAATGTAATGCAGGGCATTGATAAGCCCACCATGCTTGGGGATTATCTGATTTTCTAGAAATGTGTTCCTTTGTTTGACTTCTATTGATTAGGATTTTTTTTTAACAACTCTGTAAGAGTTAAGGTTAATTTGTAGAAAGTTAATAACAGTGGAAATGATTCTTGAGAACAGTGCATGGAATTCTCATCGAACAGCATTGCAAATGATTTCTGTCTGGTAGAAAAGGTAATCTCCAAAGGTTCAGGTTTATTGCCTTTGATTAACCAAATCTGAATCTATTAGCTAATTCACTGCGACATTCTTCCAGCTATCCAACTATAAATCTTCCCTTCCTTAAATTCTCTTTTAAGCTAGTCTTAACGTCTTACTGATAGAATTTCTTCAACTCTAATATTCCTGCCATACTATAATTATTTATGTATCTGCCTTAACACCACCACCACCCAATAGATTTTAATTAAGCCCCTTGAGGCCAGCCCTGCCCAGCCCAGCCCCAGTCCTGCTCAAAGGAGATGTTCAACAATTATGCATTGAATCGAATCAAAACGTGTTGAACTAGATCAGTTTTATTTTTTAAGCAACTCAGCTCATTTCTCAAAATTGTGCATAGAATTCCAATATAAAATATGTAAATAGATCATTGTAGAAATTAAACCTTCATTGTTCTCCCAAAAAAAAACAAAAAAAACACTAGACTAGTGTATATGGAAACCTTGAAGCACCTCCTGGAAGCCCCAGGTTTCCTCAGGGTCTTGGGTCTGTCTGACTTCAAAGGCCTTTCCCAACTCTAAATTTCTTCAAGCGAGATTCCATTATCAGCTCATAAGTAACCACTGAAGCTCCACTCTGTGCCTTGACTACGACCTCAAAATGTGAGGGCTATGGGGTGGGAATTATGGCTATGGTTCCACACCTGGTCCCAAAGCATTAAGGCTGCCTCTGAGTTGGGACAGGCCTCAGCCGTTTAATAGCTACAATGGAAAGGTAGCCAGTCTTCCTAGAGCTGCCAAATTCTGAATACCTGAATGTTCAGAACCAACAACAATGCAACCAGGAGGCCTCTCCCTGCAGGGGTTGCCTAGCCATCTCCTGGCCTCACAATCGCTCATTCTTCATCCAGATAATGAGGATAACCTGCTGCTGTGGAGTCAGTTCTGATTCATGGTGGCTCCACGTGCTTCAGAGTAGAACTGCTCCATACGGTTTTCTTGGCTATAATCTTTATGGTAGCAGATCAACAGGCCTTCCTCCACGGCACCACTGGGTGAGTTCAAACCTCCAATCTTTAGGTTAGTAGTCGAGCACAAACTATTTGCACCACCACCCTCCTTTTTGCCTTATCGGAAGAGTTCTGAACTATTTTAGATGTCTGCCTTCCTTTTCGGAATTTCCATGGGAATTGGCATGGGGAGGAGAATTCTGGACATAAAGGCCATCAATTTTCACTAGGGAGAGGAGAAACATACGGTGACCTTGGCAAGAGTTAGAAAGAAGAGGATCATGGGAGGTGTGGGCACTGTCAAATTATTTTTGAAAACTTTTCCCAGTCAATCCTTTTATCCATCCATTCATTCTCAAATTAGCATTTCCCTATGAGTCCCTGACTTGTAGCCACAAAAGAAAGCCTTGCCAAATATGAAATAAATAACAGCAGGCCCCCTTCTAGTAAACAGGCAGTCCCTAACCCCAGAGGATGTGCTGAGCTGCTGGGATTTGTTTTTTAGGAAGTCATACCTGGGGAGTCATGGTTACCCAGTTACCCTTACCCTGACTTTTTAATGAATCACAGGTTGATGTTCTGAGAACCAATGATCCTCTAGGATGCCCCCCACCAAGTCCTGCCACCAAAGCCAAGTTCCCTGGAATGCAGAGGCTGAAAGCATCTGACTCATCAGAAGTCTTGGTGCCTGGGCCATGATGATTCAATGAGCTGCTGCTCTGAGGTTGCCCCTCCCTTCAGAACATCTGGAAAGCATCTGGGCCTTTGTTTTCAGCCATTCATAAGGCCTGCTCAGCCTCAGAAGCTCAGACGCAGCCCTACCAGAAAAGGGGGAATCTTCACCAGTTTCACTGATTAGAATTAACAACTCCTACCACCCCTTTCCTCTGACAATTTAGCCAGAGCAAAGACACCAGGTGGGCTGGCCCTCGTTCGCTACATCATAGGATAGTTGTAAGGACAGAAAAAACTAACCTCTCTAAAAGGAACCCTGATAGTGCTAACCAAAAGGTTAGTGGTTTGAACCCATCCTGCGGCTCCACAGGAAAAGATGGCACCGAACAACAACAATCTCTGCAAAACCACAGTGGCTGGCAAACTGGAAGTACTCAATAAACGTTGCTGTTATAGTTGTTGCTGTTGTTATCTTGAGTCCCAAGCTGGTTTAAGGTAGGTGAATGTACTTTTTTTATTTTCTTTGAAGGCATCATTCTACAGGACACTATACACGCAGCTGAGTATGCCCTAAACAAGGAAATGGTGGGGGGTGGAGAAAAAAAGCATCAAGCTAGGGCAAAATGATCGATTTTCAGATCTGGCTTCTAAACAGAGTTAGGAATATTAGCATTCAAAAATCCAGTCTCAGAAGGATGGCCAGGAAGAGAAGGCCAATGAGATGGGATAGACAAGAGAAGCCAAGAAGTTTGCCTGGAAAGTAGAAGTAGAGGCTGTGGTTTGGCACCTCAGCCTGACTCACAGGACGAGGAGAGAGACAAAGGGTGAGAAAAATGGAGAAAAAAGGAAGGGAGTTGAACTGTTGGAAGTCATAATGCGTCAGTGAGGGCTATTTTGAGGGCATATTGTCCCATGAAACAGGATGTCAGAATGCAAGAACAGGCCACCCTAATGTAGCCAGGGGACTTTGGCAGAGGCCTAAGCCAGAGCTGGAAGGGAGGGTGATCTGTATAGCAAACACTATAGACATCTCTCTTATGCTGTCTGCCAGAGAGGAGCCTGGGTCCCTAGCCCTGCCGCTGACCTTTGACTGGTCACTTCCCAATTGGTCCATGGGGACACTGGGTGACTCAGATGCGTGATCTTCCGTTGCACTCACCTGGCTGGGTGAGGCATCCAAGAGCAAAATATCTCATGCTAACTGGCCTATGAATACACAAGGGGTTTCTCTAGAGCAAGTTACTGAAAAAGCTTGTTTTACTTTTGTTCCTTCACTACACATAGCAACAGCTCAGTAACCCAAGGAAGGGGAAGGAGGCAGGAAGGTGAGGTTCAGGGTAATACACACCTCTGTGCTCTGAGCAGAAAGTTCTAGTAGGCATCATCCAAACTACCATATTTCATCAACTCTAAGACTATGAAGGTAAGATGCATCCTGATTTCAGAGACGTTAAAATTAAAAAAAAAAAAAAAAAGAGTGCATCAGACCCAATTAAATAAGGCACTTATTATTGGAAGGCATTTGTTTATAATTTGCCTCCACCAATATTAAAACGGATTTGTATCTCTATAGCATATATGACACGATTTGTATCTCTGTAGCATACATGACCCTGAAATACTATGCATGATTGAGGGAAGCCATCCTAGAATGAAAACTTTGCTATGGTTAATCTACTTATGGATAATGGAAAGGTGGTTACTGTAACTTCATACATTTCTACCAATATATATCACTGGTGTCAGGATTCATTCATTCATTCATTTAACAAATATTCATTGAGTACCTACGTGTACCAAGCATTCTCCTAGGCACTGGAGTTACACTGATGAACTAAACAAAGTCCTCGTTCCTGTGAAGCTTAAATTTTAGTGAAAGATGATATCCAAAGCATACACAGCAAAAAGGTACAATTTCTGACAGTGACAAGGGCTTTTAGGAAAATAAACCAGGATAAAGGAATAGGGACCAATGAGGGGAGGGAGATTCCTTTGGAGAAGGTGATCAGGGAAGACCTCTCTGAGGATGTGACTTTTCAAAAGGATGTGAAGAACTGAGTCATGCGAAGGCCCAAGAGATGAGCATTCTAGAGAGAAGCCACAAGGGCAATGGCCCTGTCATGGATTGAATTGTGTCCCTCAAAAATATGTGTCACCTTGACTAGGTCATGATTCCCAGTATTGTATGGTTATCCTCCATTTTGTGATATGATGTAATTTTCCTATGTGTTGTAAATCCTAATCTCTGCCTGTGGTTAATGAGGAAAGATTAGGTTATGTTAAAGAGGATTAAGGTGGGATGCAGCACCCTTACTCAGGTCACAGCCCTGAACCACATAAAGGGAATTTCCCTGGGGTGTGGCCTGCATCACCTTTTATCTTACAAGAGATGAAAGGGGAGAGAAGCAAGCAGAGACATAGAGACCTCATTACCACCAAGCAAGAACAGCCAGGAAAAAGAGGCTGAGCCAACGTGGCACTATAGACAGAAGCACCACGCTGTACCTCCACAGCAAAGACCAGAAAAACTAAGTAAAACAGAAAAAAATGTCAATCCTGGAACCCTAAGTGTCAAACGAAGAAATAAAGAACTCAATCAAGCACTGAATGGAATAAGAAACTGACAGAAAACAAAGAGTGAGGAGAGTTATCAGCGGAGGTCTCCTATCAGCTAACGCAGCATGGATCCACCATCTTGGACTCCTGTCCGAGATTAGTGGACAGGGAATACAGGAAAGCAGACTCACGGAGCTCCAAGCAGGAGACAGAGCGCCCAGTAACCAGGAATACATGCTTTCCCATCCCCCACCCTACCTCCCCCTGTTCAGTCTTCACTGCTTCCTGGAAGGCCAATCCGCGGCTTCCTGGCTGGCCAGTCTGTGGCTTCCCAGAGGGCCAGTTGGCATCTTCTCGATGGGCCGATCAGCAACTTCCCAGTGGGCCACGACCACGGCACCGGAGGCACCGGTTCCATGCCACTCGGATTCACCCCGCCCACACCAGCCGGCTAATTCAGTGCCATTTCGTTGTTGCTGGTGTTACTTTTTTCGGCCTCTTTTGGTTTCTTCCCTGCCTCTCACCTCCTCCCCCTCCTTTCTTTCGAACACCTGACTCCATGTACCATCTTTGCTTCCTCTTGACAGGCTGTGAAGTGCTGCTCAGCTAGGGAACTGCTTCCCCAGTCCGCACAACCACGCTGCTGGTATCCCTAGGGGCTTTTTATTTTATTTTTATTTTTTGTTTTCTCTTTCTTTGTTCCTTTTTATTTTTCTTCATTTCTTGGTTTCTCATCTCTTTTTTTCCTGTCTCTTGAATACTTGGAACTGTGTATCGTTTCCATCCCTTCTAGCCAGGCTGTACTGTGCGACTTGGGAGTCACTCCCCAGTCTGCACAGCCATGCCAGTGGGATCCCTGGGAGCATTTTTTAAAATTTTTATTTATTTTTTCCTTTTTTTTCTTCATTTCTCAGTTTCTCATCTCTCCACTCCAATGGCAGTCTCCTTCAGCACTTTTTTTTTTTTGGCCCCTGTTTCTTTCTCCTCTCTCTTCTTTCCCATACCCAACCTAGCTCCACATATCACAAACTCCCCCTCCCCCTCTCTCCTGACTATCTCCACTGTGTGCTGAACATTGAACTCCCGAGCAGCATGGGCATCGCCTGCCGGAACCTGACCTGCACTGACTCCAGGCTCACCTTGTTGGCCCCAGTACATGCCAAAAACACATCCCAGCCCCTCCCCTTCAGCCGGACCTGCCCTGCTGCACTATAGCTGAGTGACTGGCCCTGCCCATTGGATAAGGAGGTAAAAAATATTGTGTCCACAGACCAGCGAGCAACAAAGAACACACATCCTGCCTGCTCAGACGTAACCAAATAAAACAAAAAAGCAGGACAAAACAAATAAACCTACAATCAATAAATGAAGAAATAACTATTGAAAATCCCAAAGACAGTAGACAATATCCAAACATATAAAAAACAGGACAGGATGGCTCCAGTAGGTGTCCAAAATAAAACACCAGATGACTTTCCAGTATAAGAAAAGGCACTAGAACTACCTGATAGGGAATTCAAATCTCTAATACTCAGAGCTATCCGAGAGTTGAAGCAAAAAGCAGACAAAAAAGAAGAAAAAAGACAAATTAATGGAAAATACAGACCAAAAAATGGAAGAATTCAGGAAAATAATATGGGAACAAAGTGCCAAAATAAATTTACAAGTAGAAATCATACAAAAACAACAATTAAAAATCTAACAGATAAACAAGATTTCAGAAATGGACAGTGTCATAGAAGGGCTGAGGAGCAGATTTGAAACTATGGAAGACAGGATCAGCGAAATTGAAGACAAACACTTGGATACAACTCTGAGGAAAAATCAGAAAAAAGAAAGAAAAGAAATGAAGAAACCCTGAGGATTATGTGGGATACAATCAAAACCAAAAATTTGCAAGTGACTGACTCAACATTGTGCTGGAGATCCTCGCCAGAGCAATTAGGCTAGAAAACGAAATAAAGGGCATCCACAGTGGTAAGGAAGAAGTAAAAGTATCTCTATTTGCAGATGATATGATCATACATGCAGAAAACCCTGAAGAATCCACAAGACAACTACTGGAACTAATAGAAGATTTAAGCAAAGTTTCAGGATACAAGATAAACATAAATACAAGATAAAAATCAGTTGGATTCCTCTACACCAACAAAGAGAACTTCAAAGAGGTTGTCACCAAGTCAATACCATTTACAATAGCCCCTAAGAAGATAAAATACTTAGGAATAACTCTAGCCAGAGATGTAAAAGACCTATACTATGAGAACTACGAGACACTACTGCAAGAAACCAAAAGAGACCTACATAAGTGGAAAAACATACCTTGCTCATGGATAGGAAGACTCAACATTGGGAAAATGTCTATTCTATCCAAAGCCATCTACCGATACAATGCAATCCCGATCCAAACTCCAATGGCATTTTTTAATGAGATGGAAAAACAAATCATCAACTCCATATGGAAAGAGAAGAGGCCCCTGATAAGTAAAGCATTACTGAAGAAGAACAAAGTGGGAGGCCTCACACTACCTGATTTTAGAACCTATACCACCACGGTAGTCAAAACGGCCTGGTACTGGTACAACAACAGATACATTGACCAATGGAACAGAACTGGGAATCCAGACGTAAATTCATCCACCTATGAGCAGCTGATATTTGACAAAGGCCTAAAGTCCAGTAATTGGGGAAAAGACAATCTCTTTAACAAATGGTGCCACATAACAAGTGGTGCCGTATATCCAACTGCAAAAAAATGAAACAAAACTCATACCTCACACCAGGCACAAAAACTAAGTCAAGACTTCTGGGCAACATAGCGCTTAGGCAGAAGCACCACATCATCCCTCCACAGCAAAGATCTGAAAAACTAAGCCAAAGAGAGAAACAGCAATCCTGAAATCCTAAGCATCAAATGAAGACATAAAGAACTCAGCCAAGCACCAAATGGAATAAGAAACTGACAGAGAACAGAGAGCGAGGAGAGATACATGCAGAGGTATCAGTTAACACAGCACGGATCCACCATCTTGGACTCCTATCAGAGATCAGCAAACAGGGGGTACAAGAAAGCAACTTCACAGAACTTCCAGCAGGAGACAGAACAATTGGTAACGAGTGATATACGCTTTCCCACCGCCCACCCTTCTTCACTCCCACTCGGCCTCCTCTGCTTCCTGCAGCCACACTCTCTTGGCCGGGAAGCACTGGCTTCACCCCGGTATCGCTTGGATTCCACCTGCCCACACTGGCCGGCTCCTTAAGTGCCATTTTTTGGCTGCTGGTGTTGCTTTTTTCTGCTTCTTTATATTTCTTCCTTATCTCTCACCACCTCCCCCTCCTTTCTCTCAAATACCTGGCTCCATGTGCCATCTTTGCTTCTTCCAGAAAGGCTGTGAAATGCTGCTCGAATGTGAAACTGCTACTCGTACCGTGCTGCCACGCTGCTGGGATCCTGAGGCTTTGTTTGTTTGTTTTGAATTGTTTGTTTGTTTGTTTTCTTTTTCTTTTCTCAAATTGGGAGTGTGTTCTAGCCTGGCAATACTGCGCAGCTTGGGACCTACCCCCTCAGTTTGTGCAGATGCACAGAGCGATCCCTGAGGGTATTTCTTTTTTCTTCTTTTTTTTTTTTTTTTTTCCGGTTTTTATTTTTTTGAGGGGGTTCTTGTTCTTTTTTTTATTCATTTGTTTTGTTTTGTTTTCCCTCTTTTCCCTTTTTTGTGTTCCTTCATTACTCAGTTTTTCATCTCTCTATACTTTCCTTTTCTTTCTGTCCCCTGAATACTTGGTGCTGAGTGACACCTCTACCCCTTCTAGCCAGGCTGTTCTTCACGGCCTGGGAGCAACTTCCCCAGACCTCGCAGCCACACTGGTGGGATCCCTGGGAGCTCTGCTTTTCTTTTTTCTTTCTAATTTTTATTTATTCATTTTTTCTTCTTCTCCTTTTTGTTTTTCTCCATTTCATAGTCTCTCATCTCTCCAACGGCAAGCTCCCCTAGCACTCTTTTTTTGTTTGTATGTTTTTGGCTCCTGTTCCTCTCTCCTCTCTCCCATATGCATCTTAGCTCCACACATCACAATCTCCCCCTTCCATCCTGCCTACCTGCACTGTGCACTTAACATCACACCACCAAGCAGCCAAGGCATGGCTGAGCGGAACATTCCCTGCACTGATTATAGGCCCACATTGGTGGCCGTGGTAAATGCCACAAACAACCCATCCCAGCAACTCCTTTTCAGCTAGACCCGCCCTGCTGTACCATATCTAAGCAACTAACCCTGCCAATTGGAGAAGGAGGCAGAAAGTATTGTGTCCACAGACGAGCAAACAACAAAGAACACACAGCCCTCCTGCTCAGACAGAGCCAAATAAAACAAAAAAGCAGGACAAAAGAAACAAATCTACCATCAATAAATGAGGAAGATAACTACTGAATGCCCCCGAAGACAGCAGACAATATAAAAACGTATAAAAAACAGGACAAGATGGTTCCAGAAGGCGTCCAAAATAAAACACCAGATGACTTTCCAGTAGAAAAAAATGCACTAGAACTACCTGATATGGAATTCAAATCTCTAATATTCAGAGCCATCCAAAAGTTGAAGCAAAAAGCAGACAAAAATGAGGAAAATATAGACAAACTCATGCAAAATACAGACAAAAACTGGAAGAATTCAGGAAAATAATGTAGGAACAAAATGCCAAAATAAATTCACAACTACAAATCATACAAAAACAACAATTAGAAATCCAAAAGATAAACAACAAGATTTCAATAATGGACAGTGTTATAGAAGAGCTGAGGGGCAGGTTTGAAACAGTGGAAGACAGGATCAGTGAAATTGAAGACAAACACTTGGATACAACTCTGTGTGAGGAAAAATCAGAAAAAAAAGAATGAAGAAAAGTGGAGAGACCTGAGAATTATGTGGGATACAATCAAAAGCAAATTTTTGCGAGTGATCAGTTCCAGAACAGGGGGAGAAAACAGAAAATGCAGAGGATCACTGAAGAACTGCTGACAGAAAACTTCCCCAATATCATGAAAAATGAAAAGCTGGCCATCCAAGAAGCTCAACGAACCCCATATAGGACAGACCCCAAAAGAAAATCACCAAGGCATATCACAATCACACTCACTAAAACCAAATACAAACAAAGAATCCTGAGAGCAGCTAGAGAAAAACCAAAAAGTCACATACAGAGGAGAAACAATAAGACTAAGCTCAGATTATTCAGCAGAAACCATGCAGGCAAGAAGGCAACGGGATGACATATATAAAACCTTGAGAGAAAAAAATTGGCAGCCAAGAATAA